>NW_026897251.1:0-307941 GCF_033153095.1 Gastrolobium bilobum | reverse complement strand
AACTTCCCAATGAATCCTTTAATCTGTCAGAAGGAAAGGCTAAACCTGATGCAGCCAGTATCCCTATTGTCTCTGAATAGTCAGAGATTTTTCTGGATGAAATTCCAGGTTTATTCCCAAACAGAGAAATTGAATTCTCCATTGACCTAATACCTGGAGTAGGACCAATTTCTATTGCACCCTATAGGATGTCACATGTATAGCTTGTTGAACTAAAGAAATAATTAGAGAAACTTCTATCAAAGCAGTTCATTAGACCAAGTGTGTCACCTTGGGGAGCATCAGTGCTCTTTGTCAAGAAAAAAGATGGAAGAATGAGGTTGTGTGTGGATTATAGGCAACTAAACAAAGTCACCATTAAAGACAAATATCCTTTGCCTCAGATAGATGACCTTTTAGATCAGTTGAGAGGAGCCACAATGTTTTCTAAAATAGATTTAAGGTTAGGATATCACCAGATCAAAATTAAGACTGAAGATATTCCAAAGACAGCCTTTAGGACTAGGTATGAACATTATGAATATCTAGTGATGCCTTTTGGATTGACAAATGCTCCAGCAGTATTTATGGATTATATGAATAGAATTTTTAGACCTTACCTAGATCAATTTGTAGTGGTGTTTATATATGATATTTTAATATATTCTAGGAATAAAGAGGAGCATAAGGAGCATTTAAGAATAGTATTACAAATTTTGAAAGATATGCAATTGTATGCCAAACTTTCAAAATGTAAATTATGGATGGAAGAAGTTAAGTTCTTAGGGCATGTTATTTCAAAAGAAGGAGTAACAGTTGAACCTAGTAAAATTTAAGGCTGTAATACATTGGGAGAGACCTATGACTATCACTGAGATCAGGAGTTTCCTAGGATTGGCAGGATATTTTAGAAGATTTATTAAGGAATTTTCACAACTAGTGTTACCTTTAACTAGGTTAACTAGAAAAGGGAGTTCCTATTGTTTGGGCACAAGAATGTGAAGATTGTTTTCAAAATTTGAAGAATAAGTTGACATCTGCACCAATTTTAATAATCCCCGATCCATTAGGAAAATTTGAGATTTACAGTGATGCATCTAGGAAGGGATTAGGATGTGTCTTAATGCAAGAAGGAAAAGTTGTAGCTTATGCATCAAGACAATTGAGACCTTATGAGGAAAATTATCCAACTCATGATTTAGAATTGGTTGCAATAGTTTTTGCCCTTAAGATTTGGAGGCATTATTTGTATGGAGTCAAGTTTGAGATTTTTAGTGAACATAAGAGTCTTAAATATTTATTTGAGCAAAAAGAATTGAATATGAGGCAAATGAGGTGGATGGAATTTTTGAAAGACCATGATTTTGAACTTCTATACCATTTAGGAAAAGCTAATGTGGTAGCTGATGCTTTAAGCAGAAAATCTCTTCACATGTCACATTTAATGGACAAAGAAATGGAATTGTTGAAAAAATTTAGAGATATGAAATTATCTGTGACTGTACTGTCTCAAAGTTTAGGTATTAGTGAAATAAAAGTAGATAATGAGTTGATAGATAAAATTAGGAAAGCTCAGCAGAAAGATTCTGGTTTAGAAAAATCTTTGAAACAGGAAGAATTTACCAAAGAGAAAGATGGTTTGGTGAAATTTCAAGGAAGAATTGTTGTACCTAAGAAGGAAGAATTGATGAAAGAAGTTTTGAATGAGGCACATAGCAGTAAATTCACAATCCACCCTGGTTCCACCAAAATGTATCAAGATTTGAAAAAGACATTTTGGTGGCCAGGAATGAAAAAGGATATTGCTGAGTATGTTTTAAAATGTTTAGTTTGTCAAAAAGTGAAAATTGAACATCAAAAGCCTTCAGTATTAGTTCAATCATTAGACATACCAGAGTAGAAGTGGAAAAATGTAGCTACTGATTTTGTGATGGGTTTACCAAGAACCCAAGAAGGGTATGATGCAATTTGGGTAATCATTGACCGATTAACCAAATCTGCTCATTTTCTACCAATTAGGGCTCAATATTCTATTGAGAGGTTAGCCCAACTATATATAAAAGAAATTGTCAAACTTCATGGAGTACCTCTAAGTATTGTATCAGATGGAGATCCTAGATTTACTTCTAGATTTTGGTGATGTTTACAGCAAGCCTTTAGAACTAAGTTGAGACTTAGTACAACATATCATCCTCAAACTGATGGTCAAACTGAGAAAACCATTCAAACTTTAGAGGATATGCTGAGAGCCTGCATCCTTGAACAAGGAGGTAGCTGGGGTAGATACCTACCATTAATAGAGTTTGCTTATAATAATAGTTATCACTCTAGTATTGGAATGGCTCCATATGAGGAACTTTATGGAAGAAAGTGTAGATCTCCAGTGTGTTTGTATGAAAAAGGGAAAAAACGGTTATTGGGACCGAAATTAGTCCAAGAAACCTCGAGACAAATTCAGATGATAAAAGAAAACCTTGAAAAAGCTCAAAGCAGACAGAAAAATTATGCTGATAACAGGCAAAAATTTGTCTTTTGAGAAGGAGAACATGTCTTTCTTAAACTTTCTCCTACCACAGGTGTAGGCAGAACCCTCAAAGTTAGAAAATTGAGTCCTTGGTATATTGGTCCATTGCAAATACTCCGAAAAATAGGGCCAGTTGCTTACCAACTTGCTCTTCCACCTCATCTTTCCAATATCCACAGTGTTTTTCATGTTTCTCAGCTTAGAAAGTATGTCTCAGATCCCTCTCACATTCTTGATATAGACTTAATACAAGTTAAAGAGAATCTGACTATTAAGACCAGACCTGCTCAAATCCTTGAAAAAAGTCAAAAGCAACTGAGAAATAGGTTGAAATAATTTTATCTCTTATAATAAGAGAAACATTAATCCCAAAAGTTAATAGCTGAATTCATATTTATTTATTTTCAAAAAATGAACAGAAAAAAAAAATATTTTTTTTCAAGGATTGGCTCTGACGCTCATATTATATTAAGCAAAACGAATATTTTATGGCAAATATATTTTTCATGTTGTTAAGATAATTTTGTCTAATGCATACATAAAAAAGGAATGAAATTCACTTTTTTTTCTTTTTCTCTTCACTTCCTAGGGGACGTTTGGTAGAAGAGAAAAAAAATTTATCCAGTAATAAAATTTTTTTATCCAGAAATCATGATTACTGGAAATATGGTGGAAAATATTTTTTTCTGAGAATATTATTAAAAAGTTGTTTGGCAAGGAAAAAAAATTTCAGGAATATTGCATTAATTTTACTAATGTTGTGTTTAGTTGATAGTAAAATATTGCTGAGAATGTGGACTAAAATTATAAAACTACCCATGTATTTGAATATTGAATCTTTTTTAACTTTACAAAGTTACTTGGATTATATCAGTTTCCAAAAAATAATAAATATTTTATGAATTTTTAAAGTATGTATTTTGTAATATTTAATATATATATATATATATATATGATAATAATAAATAAAATATAAAATATCTTAGATATTTAGATAAAATATCTTGAATATTTATAAAAGTAATAATTGAGATTTCTTAGATATTTATAAACGTAATGATTAAGATTTCTTAGATATATTTATAAAGGTAATGATTAGATTCCTTATATTTTTATAAAATATAATGATTATATTCCTTTTTCAAAATCTATATAAACCCTCCCCCCCTCCTTAGAAACTTAAGAAGAAGAAAGAAGGAGAGAGAGAGAGAGAGACAGAAGGAAAGAAAGAGGAAGAAGAAGAAGAAGTGGAAGATGGAGAGAAAGAAAGAAGAAAAAGAAAAAGAAAAGGAAAGGTAATATTGGCAGTAAGCAACTCATTCTCTCCTTTATTTGTAAAGTTAATTTTTAGATATTTTAGAAAGCTATGTTGGTTCTATTTTTATCTATGTTATGTTTAAAGTTGATATTTTAAAGTTATTTCTTTAAAAGTTGTGAATATGTCGTTACTCTGCCAAAATTATTTTATGAATTATTTCTACTCTTTTACTTTATTTTCTATATTTGGCTTTGTGAATTTGATAATTTACTTCTATTAGATATGAGAATAATCTTGAATCAAGATTATAGAAATTAAAGAATTTCTTTGGTACCAAATGAATACTAATGGAATATGTAATCTTTTACTGAATGCGTCTGATGTGACTGACCCACAAGGGGATCAGAATGGTTATAGGGTAAAAGACGTCTTATCATGGCTTGAGCTCCGCCATACAGAACTTTTCACATACAGAACCCACAGAATTTGGGCGCTCCAGAATTTAGCATTAGTCATTTCAGTTAAAGATTACACGTTCCTATAGATGTTTGTATCTAGAACCCACAAAGTTTGGGTAGAACCCACAAAGGTTTGACTGAATGAAGAACCCACAAAGGTCTGGGCTTATATTTATTGTTTATGATATTATTTTCTTATTATAAATTTTATTCTGTGAGAATGATATTTTCCACTAAAGTGGCTGGATTGGTTATAGTTCGAAAACCCCAATATTACTGAGATTTATCTCACGTGTGTTTGTTTTTATGCTAACCTTTTCAGAATAAACAGGCCAGTATCTGTAGCTTTGGAGTAGGGTAAAGCACTATGGTTAAAGACTTTAAAGACTATACGGAGCTCAGTGGAGCAATTATTAGAAAATAGAAATGTTTCTTTTCAGTTTAGATTATGATGTATTTCTGATGTAATGGTGAACTTGACTTCTGTATAATTAGATTTTATGAGTATTTTATCATATGCCTTATTTCATATCTATTGCATTAGAATTTCATTATAATTCTCGTTCTCTTATTTAAAATAAGATTTAAGAATTTATGTGATATCCTCTATCCTAGTCAATTGTAGAGGATGTTACATTTTATGGTATCAGAGCAGCGGTTCAGGTAAATAAAAACCAAACTATTATAGTTGTTTGGTATTTTGTCATAGATCATGCATATTTTGAGTTATTTTAATGAGCCTGATCAACTCACTATCATAAAACAATATATGTAGATTTATGGCAGATACAAGGCAGATATCTTCTTCAACTTCTGAACCAGAAGTTAACCCAGTAACTGATGCGTTTACCCAAGTGGCAGAAGCTCTTAGAGAACAAACTGTAACTAATCAGCAAATTATTCAGGAGCTCAGGGAGGATCGTGCAACCAGAAATCACACCCATAATTCTGAAAGTGAAAGTGGACCTAGAATTGTAAATACTCTGGGAGGACTTAATTCTGATTATAAAGGACTCACTGAATTTCGTAAGCATAAACCTTCCACTTTTCGTGGATATTATAACCCTGAGGCAACCATGGAATGAGTGAAAGAACTTGAGAAAATATTCCTGGTAATGGACTGTCCTAATACTCATCGTGTAAACTTTGCCATATACTTGTTGATTGGAGAAGCAGAGCATTGGTGGACAAATACCAAAAGATATTTCCAATGCCAAGGAACAGAGATTACTTGGACAATCTTTAAAGATGTCTTTTTGGAAAAATACTTTCCTCAAAGTGTAATAAACAGAAAATAAATAGAATTCTTTGAACTGAAACAAGGAAACATGACTATTGGAGAATATGTGGCAAAATTTGAGGAATTATCCAGATATTCTAATTATATACAAAATCAACCTAATGAGGAATAACTGACAACTAAATTTGAATCTGGACTAAAACCTGAACTAAAAAGTATGATAATAGGGCACCAAATCGGGAATTTTTCATCATTAATAAACAGGTGTAGAGATAATGAAGCAAGCATGAAAGAGGTTGAGGATGCAAGAGAGAAAGACAGAGCCTCAAATCGGAGAAGGAATGATGGCAACAACAAAGGGAGGTTTCAACGAGCGCAAAACTCAGGAAACAATTTTGCTAGCAATGAAGGGAAGAAGAATGGGGGTCGAACGAATTCCCAGATTCAGGTATGTCCAAAATGCAAGAAAAATCATGCTGGAGAATGCTTGGCAGGAAGAAGTGTGTGCTTTAAGTGTAGGAAGCCTAGACATATGTTAAAGAATTGTCCTCAGAATCAAGATCATAATTCATCAAACCAACCTACAACAAGAGGAAGAGTTTTCACCCTAAGTGGTCAGGAAGCGGCTCGAGCTTCAAACTTGGTTCAAGGTACATGCTTAATACAAGATTATCTTAACTGTATTTTTTGATTCTGGGGCTTCTCATTCTTTCATATCCCTATCTTCTACTCAAAAGTTAAAATTACCAATTTTCATTTTACCTTCTTATCTTGAAATCTTTCTTCCTACTGGAGAAAAGATAATCACATCTCACGTCTGTAGATATTGTCAATTTCAACTTGAAGGGAAATTGTTTGAGATAGATTTAGTTTGTTTGCCTATGATTGATATAGATGTGATTCTCGGTATGAATTGGTTGTCTGCTAATTGTGTGGTCATTGATTGTCATAATAAAAATATATTTTTCATAAAAGAGTCAGAACTTCCCAATGAATCTTTATTCTTGTCAACTTCCCAACTTAGGAAAATTTTGTTAGATGGAACACAAGGATATGTTCTCTTTAATCTGTCAGAAGGAAAGGCTAAACCTGATGCAGCCAGTATCCCTATTGTCATGAATAGTTAGAGATTTTTCCGGATGAAATTCCAGGTTTATCCCCAAACAGAGAAATTGAATTCTCCATTGACCTAATACCTGGAGTATGACCAATTTCTATTGCACCCTATAGGATGTCACACGTAGAGCTTGTTGAACTAAAGAAATAATTATAGGAACTTCTATCAAAGCAGTTCATCAGACCAAGTGTATCACCTTGGGGAGCATCAGTGCTCTTTGTCAAGAAAAAAGATGGAAGAATGAGGTTGTGTGTGGATTATAGGCAACTAAACAAAGTCACCATTAAAGATAAATATCCTTTGCCTCGGATAGATGACCTTTTAGATCAGTTGAGAGGAGCCACAGTGTTTTCTAAAATAGATTTAAGGTCAGGATATCACCAGATCAAAATTAAGACTGAAGATATTCCAAAGACAACCTTTAGGACTAGGTATGGACATTATGAATATCTAGTGATGCCTTTTGGATTGACAAATTCTCCAGCAGTATTTATGGATTAATTGAATAGAATTTTTAGACCTTACCTAGATCAATTTGTAGTGGTGTTTATAGATGATATTTTAATATATTCTAGGAATAAAGAGGAGCATAAGGAGCATTACAATTTTTAAAGATAAGCAATTGTATGCCAAACTTTCAAAATGTGAATTCTGGATGGAAGAAGTTAAGTTCTTAAGGCATGTTATTTCAAAAGAAGGAGTAACAGTTGATCCTAGTAAAATCTGAGACTGTAATACATTGGGAGAGACCTAAGACTATCACTGAGATCAGGAGTTTCCTAGGATTGGCAGAATATTATAGAAGATTTATCAAGTGATTTTCACAACTAGTGTTACCTTTAACTAGGTTAACTAGAAAAAGGAGTTCCTTTTGTTTGGGCACAAGAATGTGAAGATTGTTTTCAAGATTTGAAGAATAAGTTGACATCTACACCAATTTTAATAATCTCCGACCATTAGGAAAATTTGAGATTTACAGTGATGCATCTAGGAAGGGATTAAGATGTGTCTTAATGCAAGAAGGAAAAGTTGTAGCTTATGCATCAAGACAATTGAGACCTTATGAGGAAAATTATCGAACTCATGATTTAGAATTGGCTGCAATAGTTTTTGCCCTTAAGATTTGGAGGCATTATTTGTATGGAGTCAAGTTTGAGATTTTTAGTGAACATAAGAGTCTTAAATATTTATTTGAGCAAAAAGAATTGAATATGAGGCAAATGAGGTGGATGGAATTTTTGAAAGACTATGATTTTGAACTTCAATACCATTTAGGAAAAGCTAATGTGGTAGCTGATGCTTTAAGCAGAAAATCTCTTCACATGTCACATTTAATAGTCAAAGAAATAGAATTGTTGAAAAAATTTAGAGATATGAAATTATCTGTGACTGTACTGCCTCAAAGTTTAGGTATTAGTGAAATAAAAGTAGATACTGAGTTGATAGATAAAATTAGGAAAGCTCAGCAGAAAGATTCTGGTTTAGAAAAATCTTTGAAACAGGAAGAATTTACCAAAGAGAAAGATGGTTTGGTGAAATTTCAAGGAAAAATTGTTGTACCTAAGAAGGAAGAATTGATGAAAGAAGATTTGAATGAGGCACATAGCAGTAAATTCACAATTCACCCTGGTTCCACCAAAATGCATCAAGATTTGAAAAAGACATTTTGGTGGCCAGGAATGAAAAAGGATATTGCTGAGTATGTTTTAAAATGTTTAGTTTGTCAAAAAGTGAAAATTGAACATCAAAAGCCTTCAGTATTAGTTCAATCATTAGACATACCAGAGTAGAAGTAGAAAAGTGTAGCTACTGATTTTGTGATGGGTTTACCAAGAACACAAGAAGGGTATGATGCAATTTGGGTAATCATTGATCGATTAACCAAATCTGCTCATTTTCTACCAATTAGGGCTCAATATTCTATTGAGAGGTTAGCCCAACTATATATAAAAGAAATTGTCAAACTTCATGGAGTACCTCTAAGTATTGTATCAGATAGAGATCCTAGATTTACTTCTAGATTTTGGTGATGTTTACAGCAAGCCTTTGGAACTAAGTTGAGACTTAGTACAACATATCATCCTCAAACTGATGGTCAAACTGAGAGAACCATTCAAACTTTAGAGGATATGCTGAGAGCCTGCATTCTTGAACAAGGAGGTAGCTGGGGAAGATACCTACCATTAATAGAGTTTGCTTATAATAATAGTTATCACTCTAGTATTGGAATGGCTCAATATGAGGAACTTTATGGAAGAAAGTGTAGAAGAAAGTGTAGATCTCCAGTGTGTTGGTATGAAAAAGGGGAAAAACGGTTATTGGGACCGAAATTAGTCCAAGAAATCTCGAGACAAATTCAGATGATAAAAGAAAACCTTGAAAAAGCTCAAAGCAGACAGAAAAATTATGCTGATAACAGGCAAAATTTTTTGTCTTTTGAGAAGGAGAACATGTCTTTCTTAAACTTTCTCCTACCACAGGTGTCGGCAGAACCCTCAAAGTTAGGAAATTGAGTCCTTGGTATATTGGTCCATTTCAAATACTCCAAAAAATAGGGTCAGTTGCTTACCAACTTGCTCTTCCACCTCATATTTCCAATATCCACAGTGTTTTTCATGTTTCTCAGCTTAGAAAGGATGTCTCAGATCCCTCTCACATTCTTGATATAGACTTAATACAAGTTAAAGAGAATCTTACTATTAAGACTAGACCTGCTCAAATCCTTGAAAAAAGTCTAAAGCAACTGAGAAATATGATGATTCCATTAATTAAAGTGCGTTAGGAATTACTTTCACTGCAAGAGGCTATATGGGAAAAAGAAGAAGAATTACGACAGAATTTTCCAAAAAATTTCTTATGAGGTATGTCCAAATTTTGAGGACAAAATTTTGATTAGGAGAGGAGAAATGTAATACTTAATATTTACATATATATATATATGATAATAATAATAAATAAAATATAAAATATCTTAGATATTTAGATAAAATATCTTGGATATTTATAAAAGTAATGATTAAGATTCCTTAAATATTTATAAACGTAATTATTAAGATTCCTTAGATATTTATAAAGGTAATGACTAGATTCCTTAGATTTTTTTAAAAAGTTATGATTACATTCCTTTTTCAAAATCTATATAAAGCCCACCTTTAGAAACTTAAGAAGAAGAAGGAGAGAGGGAGAGAGAGAGAGAGAGAGAGAGAAGGAAAGAAAGAGGAAGAAGAAGAGAAAGAGAAAGAGAGAGAATGAAGAAAAAGAAAAAGGAAGGTAATATTGAGAGTAAGCAACTCATTCTCTTCTTTATTTTTAAAGTTGATTTTTAGATGTTTTAGAAAGCTATGTTGGTTCTATTTTTATCTATGTTATGTTTAAAGTTGATATTTTAAAGTTATTTCTTTAAAAGTTGTGAATATGTCGTTACTCTGCCAAAATTATTTTACGAATTCGTTCTACTCTTTTACTATATTTTCTATATTTGGCTTTGTGAATTTGATGAATTTACTTCTATTAGATATGAGAATAATCTTGAATCAAGATTATAGAAATTAAAGAATTTCTTTGGTACCAAATGAATACGAATGGAATATGTAATCTTTTACTGAATGAGTCTGATGTGACTGACCCACAAGGGGATCAGAATGGTTATAGGGTAAGGGACGCCTTATCATGGCTTGAGCTCCGCCATACAGAACCTTTCACATACAGAACCCACAGAATTTGGGCGCTCCAGAATTTAGCATTAGTCATATCAGTTAAAGATTACACGTTCCTATAGATGTTTGTATCTAAAACCCACAAAGTTTGGGTAGAACCTACAAAGGTTTGACTGAATGAAGAACCCACAAAGGTCTGGGCTTATATTTATTGTTTATGATATATTTTCTTATTATAAATTTTATTCTGTGAGAATGATATTTTCCACTAAAGTGACTGGATTGGTTATAGTTCGAAAACCCCAATATTACTGAGATTTATCTTACGTGTGTTTGTTTTTATGCCAACCTTTCCAGAGTAAACAGGCCAGTATGTGTAGCTTTGGAGTAGGGTAAAACACTATGGTTAAAGACTTTGAAGACTATACAGAGCTCAGTGGAGAAATTATTAGAAAATAAAAATGTTTCTTTTCAATTTAGATTATGATGTATTTTTGATGTAATGGTGAACTTGACTTCTGTATAATTAGATTTTATGAATATTTTATCATATGTCTTATTTCATATCAATTGCATTAGAATTTCATTATAATTCTCGTTCTCTTATTTAAAATAAGATTTAAGAATTTATGTGATATCTCCTCTATCCTAGTCAATTGTAGAGGATGTTACATATTTTATCGTTTCAATCAGTTTTTAAATTAATAGTAATAAAATTAATTCGACCGATGAAATTCATATTCAAAAAAATTTACGTAATAATTATATATTTTAAAAACTAATATAAACAATGATATATAATAAATCTAACTATTTTCTCAATTCTTAGTATAAATTTCATCATGATTGAATTATTATATTACTGTGTTGTTCTAATTTTTAAAACGTAATCTCAATTCTTAATTCCAATTTCCTCGACCCGTTTTCGAAGAAATTGAATGTTTCTCGTCAACAACCTCCACGTGAGTTGTTTCTCCAACGTGCGTCGTCTTTTGTGTCTACTTCCTTTTAATTTCCATGTTCACAACGCGGTGGTAGTGAGAAATGAGAGTTTTAACCTCCTACCAGCCACACGCGGATATAGAGCAGATGAAGAACAAATCGAAATTTTCAAGCACACGAAGTGGCGTTTCAGTCTAATATTTTCAGAGCAAGATTTTTTCGCTTGTGTTCGATGGCATTTTGGTCGGAGGAAGTCATCGTTTCCCGCGATCCGAGAAAAAAAATACAATGGTGAGATAGTATTTTGAATTGGAATTTGTAGTTAAAAACTAAATGAAGGAAAAAAAAATTCTTGAAATATTTTCACTTTTCCTCGTACCATGTGAAAATATTTTTTCTCACTCCACTTTTCAGGATTTCAACCAAAATCTCTATACCAAACAGCCTCTTAGTGAATCATATTCACTTTTTTGTATGTTGCATGAGTTTCCCTGTATATATTTTGGGCTTTATTAATCTCATACAATAAAAAATAAGCTTTTTCATGCTATAGAGACAATTATATATGGGACCCACTCACTTATAAAAAAAGAAAAAAAAGTAGCACGAAAATCGATGTATATATAGGAGAGAAAAATATTTTTCTACAACATAAGAGTATATTATTTCATATATTTTATGGGCTTGATGTTTCTCTGATGTTTCTTATATTGTAGGAGATAAAATTATCTTCTACACGTTTCTCATATTGTAGAAGATAAAATTATCTTCTACAAGTGTCCAAGGCCCATACCTTGCAAATGGGATCGTAACATTCCACCACGCTCCGCAGCCCTGGCGCCCATTCGGGCTGACTTTGCGCTAGTCTTTTACTAGCCCCGGACGAACACTGCAATGCCGACGTCACCACCCGTAGTGGAAGACTCTGATACCATTTGATAAGAACCTTGAGGTGCACCACCCCAAAAGCTAGCTCAAATGGTGGGAGTGTCCAAGGCCTTATAAACTCCACATTAGTTGCCCATACAACCAATGTGGGACTCTAAGTCTCATACCTTGCAAATGGGATCATAACAGTATGTGAGTTTCATATGGGACTATGTGAAGAGAAAAGAAAGAAAAATAAAATTTGGATTCCATATATTTTTATATGTATATAGAAAACAAAATTATCTCTCTCAACATTAGTTGCACATACAACCAATGTGGGAATATATATCTCAACACGTCCCCTCACATAAGAGCCATTTGGTTTACCTTTTGTGCTTTTTGTTTTAATTCCACTTTAAAGTGGGGGACGGTGAGACTCTGATACCATGTAAAGAACCTTGAGATACACCACCCCAAAAGCTAGCTCAAGAGGTGGGAATGCCCAAGGTCTTATAAATTCCACATTAATTGCACATACAACCAATATGGGACTATATATCTCAACAGCACGGATCGATCAATCAAAAGGCAACAATTATTAAAGCCCCAAGAATAAAACGTGCTGACTATTAAGCTTAATTATGACAAGGCACTATGCAATTAGACGTCAGTTTCGGGCAATTCCTCAACTGCTGCATTTGTAAAGTATGTCCTCGTGCAGTTAGGAATGAGTCAAGTATTTTCATCAGTTTTCTTGTGTCACATAAGAAACCAAACCTGTCATATTCGCTTAGCTTCATCGTTTTCTTGAATGTAAATTCATTTACCAACAAGAGCAGGTTGCTTTCAACCAAGAAAGTACTCCTATTATTACCATGTGACATGTGGAATTACCAACTTAGCTACGCATAGAGTACATTAATTTATAGTGGACCATTAGTAAGAAATACCTACCCCATAAGTCCTAAGTAATTAAGAGTAATTGAAAATCAACCCTCATTGTTTGTATATCTGTCTCCACTCCCCGGATTTGGCTACGAATAACTTCCCTTCTCCGTCAACCATTGTCATTTATCTTATCTTCTATGTGTCAATACCCAAATTGTTAAAGATGCTCCTACCACGGCTCAAGTTCAATTAACCCATCATATAGGTCGAAAAGCAAGCAAAGAAAACAAAAACAAAATATGGCATTTTGGTTTTAAGTATATAATTGATTAAGCATGTGAATGAAAGACACCAAGAATTCACACTTGCCTAGTGAAAGGCTCCAAAGTGAAGTGCTAATATTGGGGACCCGTGTTCTCTCTCTCTTAATACTGTTGGTTCACATGATATTATTCTCTGGCCTTCCTTTGAATTAAACAAAATATTGGTGATAGCTACGGGTTCCTTGCTTAGGTGGAGGACCTTAGTAATTTTGAAAAAAAAAAATTGTTGTTTATACGTTTAATTAATCGAAGTATAACAACCACCCATACATTGCGGTAATGAAATTAGTAGTTCAGACTGTTCAATTAGGATTTCCTTCAATCGAACCAGAATAGGAGTATCTGACTCATATGTAAGATTAAGTGCTGCACAAACAAGCAAATAAATAAAAGAATGAAAAGGAAGAAACCCTGAATGTAAACTTAGTAACAAATGACAAGCAACCTTTTTTTTCTTCCCTTAACAATCAACAATCCTACGAAGAATATTATTTATTTATTTTTTAACTTCGGTTTTTTAGCTTCGGTTAGCATATCACTATCAGTATACCCAACCTATGTAAAAAAATATTATTAATAATATTATTTGATTGTCTATTTTTTTTTAAGAAATTGTCATTTTAAAATATATAATTTTGTGTCATTTTAAATGAAACAACGTTGTTTTCGTATATAATCGGTGATTTTTTACATTCTCTCTCCATCACTTTAGTGAAGGAGAAAGAATATAAAAAATCATCAATTATGCATCAAAACAACTTATTTCATCTAAAATAAAAAAAATTATATTCTTTAAAATTATAAATATTTATTTATTTTTTAAACTCATAAACATGATAAAATTTGAATTGTATTAAACTCATCTAAAGGTACTTGAGAAATTCATTTGTAGATTTAACTTTATCTTATCCAAATAAAAAATATACATCTCCAACTCGAACCATACTAATTAAATAATATTATCATAGGGAAAAATGTTTCCGCATTTAATGCAGAGAAGTTATCTGCATTTATTTCCAAAACGGCGTCGTTTTGGTATTAAAATTTTAAAAAAGTATAAATATAAAGACTATTATAACCCTAAAATAAATTAAAATTACAAAAACACCATAATTTTCGTCCCAAAACGACGTCGTATTGGCTTACTGCAGACAACTTATCTGTAGTAACTACAGAAAAAACGAACTCATTCTCTTATCGCAATATTTTATCATTATAAACAACTTTATGTACTTCCAATTAAAACTAAATAATCACTGGATTTTTTTCTATAAATTTAAATGTGTAAACAAATTATCTTGCAGTTTAATTGCATTATTTATTAAAAAAATTCTAAATAAATCAGCTTAATAATATATATTTTTAGTAATAAGCTTAATAGTCTTTTTACCTACTTAAAAAACTATTTTATAAAAAAAATATAAAATGCTATATTTTTTTAACATCTTCTTTCAAGTAACAAAAATTCTAAATCCTTTTAATAAATTAGCTTTATAACTATCATGATTAATTAGAAAAAATATTAGATTGCTTTTTGAGTTTTCAAGCTATTAAATGATTTTTCCTTTTTGCTAAATCCCTTCTGTTTTGAATAACTATAGTCTATATAGTGATGTCATGTCAGGAGGATATGGCTTTATCTATTACGTTAATAATTTTTATATAACTACTTAAAAAAGAAAGTATTAACAATTTTTAATATTAATTAATTGGGATGATGTTATGGTGATATTTCATTATTTATTAAAAAAATGATATAGCATTACTCCATCCGTTTATCGCAATATTTAAGGCATTATAATTGACCATATTTTGTTCATTGATAATTACAATGATGACCAAGTTTATATTAACTATTCGCTTTTTCTGCAGTTACTGCAGATAATTTATCTGCAATAAATTCAATACGACGTCGTTTTAGAACGAAAATCATGATGTTTTTGTAATTTTAATATATTCTAAAGTTATTATAGTCTTTATAATTATAATTTTTCAATCTTTCAATTTTAAAATGACATTATTTTAAAAATAAATACAGATAATTTATCTGCAATAACTGTAGAAATATTTTTCTGTTATATTAAAAAGAAAAAATGGGCTAATACAACTATTTACCAAGGAACAAATTATGGTCAATTAATCATACCATAATTAGTAGCGCAAGAGACTGATTGAGAGATGCCATATCACCTTTTTTTAATAATTAATGATATATCATAACAATCACTTTTAATCCCTTTCTTTTTTTCTTTTTTCTTTTTTGTAATATCTTTTAATCCCTTTCTTTTTTGGAAATAGGAAACAAAAACACAACAAAAAGAATTATGGTCAATTAATCATACCATAATTAGTAGCGCAATTTCCTTCACGAGACTGATTGAGAGATGCCATATCACCTTTTTTTATCCCAATAATTAATGATATATTTTTACATAACAAACACCAAGCAACCAATCTCTCTATTCGATTCCTTGGTTGATTGCCCGCTCCAAAAACAGGGTTAGCTGCAAGAGCGACACTATCTCTGAAACCAATTGCTGAACGGCTAAGATTCCAAATAAAAGAGGCCAGTCCGACCCCATCCCCCAATCCTTTGAGCTGTCTAAATTAGAAATGATCCAATTTTTGAGGTTGAAAAATTCACGCTGATTTATATGAGGCATTATCATGCACCATACTTCCTTTGATACAGTCGCGAATAGTATGAAGGATAGTTTCACTAGACTGATTACATCTAGGACACAGATTTTTCTACAAACATTAGTCATCAGCTTCTCCCCTGCCATTAACCAAAGAAAAAAGCGAATTCTTTTAATCCCTTTCTTTGATCAATTTTGTTTTGTTTTTTCTCATCTAGTTGCTACATGTTATTCATTATATACTTAGCAGAAAACCTCTATCGAGACATTTAACAATTTCCTTAAATAAGTTCAATTATGACAATTACGACTAGAAATGCTTGCATACTTTCTCAAAGATGTGTTCAACCTATTATTATATGATACTCGCATTATTACATCAAAATTATATTATTATAAATGATGATTATATTGTCTATTAGGGATGTTCATCAACCGATCCAAACCGATTCAAACTGCAGAGACCGAACCGAAAAATCGAAAACCGAAAAATCGAAAAAATCAAAAACAAAAAAAATCACAAAATTTAATTGGATTGGATTGGTTAGTGAAAACTGATCCAATCCAAACCGATCCAATGATTCCCCAACTTTATCAAGTAGCCTTTCCCTAATCATAACACAAAAATCATATAGCAAAATTTTAAATCCAAGACCTATTAACCCATCATGTTGGAGAAAGTGGGTTATGCTTGATACATAATATATTTTTATTGGGCTTGATGTTTATCATTTTAAATAACATAAGTTATGTCATTTTAAAAGAGAGATACACACAAAAAATAGAAATCGTGGGAGAGAGAAAGTGGGTGATTTTTTTTAATTTAAAATTTAAATAAAAAATTTATTATGTGTCTATCTCTCTTAAAATGACATAATTTTATGTCATTTAAAATGACAAACATTTTTTCCATTTTTTTTACATGGGTTATTGTTGTACAACAGCTCCTCTATAGAAAGAAAATTTGGGTTACTTTCTATCTCAGGGAACCATATAATAAATTCTTTGTTAGAGATAAAAGATGGTAATTCAACTTTTTGTTGTACAATGCTTATAGATTGCACAATAATCATCAAACTTTACAAAGTCGATACATACAAAAGATATGTTATTTGCATAATAATCATTATATAAATCTTAGGTTTTTCAAAAAATAAAAATCGATTCAATCCAAACTGAATAAAATTGGATTGGATCGGATCAGATTTGAAAAAAATCTAAACTGAATGGATGATTACACGATTAAACCTAAGAAATTGGATTAGATGATTTTTTCTTCCAAAACTGATTTATTCCAGATCGCGAACACCCATATTATCTACGTATTTAATCTTCCAATCCTTTTTTTATTATCGTTAAATTAAATTGAAATCGAAGATCTTAAATATCATAATTTTTTATTTTATTTTTCTCTCCCTTTTTTTTCCAACTAACTACACCTAGGGGTGTAAATGGGCCGGGCTAGCCCAGCCCAGCCTACAGCCCGGCCTACATTGAGCCCGGCTCAGGCCCGACCTTTCAGAAAAGTAGAGTAGGCTTAGGCTTATAAAAAAGTTTTTTTAACAAATAGGCCATAGGCCAATTTTGTCAAGTCCGGCCTACAGCCTTGTAGGCTGGCCTATTTAATTTATTAAAATAAAATAATAAAATAATATTTATTTTATGTGTCAAAGACTCAAAGTACCAAATACCAATATCTCTTACTTTTTGTGCTATTTTATTTTATGAAAGGAAAACTTGTCTAATGTCTCCAAATTTTACATGTTGTTGCAGCTTAATACCATGGAGGTACCTTGCTGAATTATGATGTTACTAATGAAGATCTTTCAATAATACTCTTCTTTCCCTTGTCTTGATGGTGGTTTAAAGATTTTTAGATAAATGACATTCTCTTGAAGATTTTATTTCAGCATCCGGTAATTGTATTTTTCTTATTTTTTTCATTTCTTTGACTCTATTCCTCTATGATATACATGATAGAGCTGAGGTATTATGTTGACTCTTTCTTGTTTGTCATTTTTTTTCTTATGAGAAGTACTAGTGCATACATGAATGGAACTTTCTTTGCTCTATACAATTATTTTTTTTGCTTAGTATTTACAGTGGGAGGCCTACAAGGCCTGTAGGTCATGTCAGGCTTTCTTATTTTAAAAAATGGACCGGGCTTGACCTACAAATAAAGCCTTAATAGGCCAGTAGGTCAGATAGGCTGAATTTTTTTTTTACGTAGGCTTGGGCCGAAAAGGCCAAAGCCCAGCCCATTTACACACCTAACTACACCTCTTGTTTTCTATTGCTAATTTAAATATATTCTAACAGTAATAAAAAGATAATAAAAATGGAAAGATAAAATAAGTAGGAAATAAAATCATTCCCTTCTTGAAATATATTATTTATACATATTCACGTAACCACTACTACTAGCTTTGTTAAAAAAAAAAAAAACAACAACTTGGTAACTTTTGTTCTCTTAATATTATTTTAAGGAAAAATGTGTGTATTTTTAAAAAACATACGATATTTTTTAAGAAAAAGATAAATATAAAAAGATATGAATTTTATTAAAATAATAAAATAAAGGTGTGAATATCAATTCTTTGAATCTAACCCACCTCTCTTCAAAGTTTATGTCAAAGGGTACATATTTTTTCCTTATTTTTTTTTTTTGGTAAAGTATTTCCCCCTTATTTTAATTTAGAGATAACATATTCTTATTATTAATTTTTTTTATGACCACTTTAATTACGTATTCAAAAGTTTTTTTCTTTTCTTTTCGTTCTTCAATCTCTCCTTTAATCTAATAATAATCAAAATAATAATAGAGTGAACATCTTTAATTTATTACTTCTTATTTTTTCCCCAAAAAATACCCATCTTCACCGTTGTGAGCAAATTACTGGATGGAGAATGAGAAAGTGAGCGTCAATGGAACTAATTTGCAATATGGCAGATTTCTTGGGTGTGGATTGTTTTCGACGAACCTTGCTCCGTAAAGTTTTGATACACAGATGAATCCCCATCAATCATCATCGTTTTGCTGTGAAGGAGATAGATACGAAGCTGAAATACTCCTTATGAAGAGTTGAAGTTTGATACAAAAATGTTATGATGTTTGTGGGTAATGTATTCTCTTCCATTTCAATGTTTACACCTTATTCCTAACCCTTATGCAATTGAAACCTGCTCTCATGTCTCAAGAGTAAAAATGAAAATAATAAAACTTTTAGGACTGAAATGTAAATTAGGATAAAAGGTAATTATAATATAATATGGAACAGGTTATATTTACAAAAAATATTTGTTTACAAACTCTTATAAATTACTTCTTCCGGTAGAACACTGATTACACACTATGTTCTCGAGTAAACATAGTGTAATTGTGGATCATTCTACGTATAATATTATATAAATTAGTTCTTACCTCAGTATCTATCTACACGGGTTGCAATGTATAAAACCTCCACTTTGTGTAAAAAAGATAACTGACAAATCAGTACCTACCCCCACGGAGCAACACCAGGTCGTGACATATCAACTATATAAATCCATGTGCAATCTTTTGAGTATATTCATTCATTCATGGATCATGCTCAAACTTGGATAACCAGTTTTACAACTTCAACGCCCGTGCTTTATTTTTTTGTCCATTGTTCATCCGTGAGTAATTTGTTTTTGTCTTGGTGGTCTGTCTGTCTTTCTCTTTCCTAGTTACCAAGTTAATATAACATGTTGTCTAGTCGTATTCGTTAGCCTTCCCTCTCCCATGTTGTAATTCCGGGTTGGCAGTGTTATTATTTAGTTTCCATATCAAATTAACCTTATCTTTCACGAGATTATATCCCATGTTGTAATTCCGGGTTGGCAGTGTTATTATTTAGTTTCCATATCAAATTAACCTTATCTTTCACGAGATGATCTCCCATGTTGTAATTCCGGGTTGGCAGTGTTATTTATTAGTTTCCATATCAAATTAACCTTATCTTTCACGAGATGATTTTAAGCGTTACTTCGTTGACGACACCTGCACTGCACTCCAACCTGCTTTGTTTTTTACTATATATATATATATAATCCATTCACATGTTTATACTGTCTTAACCATTCCCCTTTGTCGTCCTCTGCTTCCTTGTGTATGTTATGTTATCCTTCTCTCACTTTACTGAATTTCGAGTGGTCTTGTTTCTCTCTCTCGCTTCAATTGAGAAATCCAAAGTCACTTTTTTTTTTTTTTTTTAATTTTATCTATTTGTCTTCTATTCAATTTAGCCAAGTTCTTAATATCTGCTTTCTGGGTTGTGTTCAATTTCGTTTTAGCTCTACTTGATATGAGGTTGTCTATTGGGTAGAGTTTGATGCTTTTTCGTTTTAATCCATTTTGCTTAATCTAAGATTGTTTGTTTTTTGGTTTGTGTTCTACTTTGGATTTCTCAGGTGGATGGAGGCTTTTGTGTTTGTGTTTGTGTTTGTGGTCCTTGTGCTGTTTGGTAGTGCTGGTGGTAAAGAGTGCACAAACACTCCTACCCAATCACACACGTTCAGGTATGAGCTGCTGGCATCAAAGAATGAGACGTGGAAGGCGGAGGTGATGTCTCACTACCATTACCATTTGACACCAACCGATGAATCGACTTGGGCAGATTTGCTACCGAGGAAGTTCTTGTCAGAAGAACACCAACATGATTGGGCGGTGATGTATAAGAAAATTAAGAACATGGGTGTGTTCAAGTCACCTGAAGGCTTTCTCAAAGAAGTGCCTTTGCAGGATGTGAGGTTGCTTGTGGGTTCCATCCATTGGAGGGCACAGCAGACAAACTTGGAGTATCTGTTGATGTTGGATGTGGACAGGTTGCTTTGGAGCTTCAGGAAGAACGCTGGTCTACCAACTCCTGGAACACCTTATGGAGGGTGGGAAGGTGCAGATGTTGAGCTAAGGGGTCATTTTGTTGGTTAGTTTATTTATTTCATTAATCCTCTTAACTGTTGTTGTTTTTGTTGTTGGCTTTTATTTACCAAATCTAACTTGTGTCCTCGTTTAATGTTCTTTATTAATACTCACCTCTTTTGCTTTCTTAATGAAGACTTAAGATGCAATGAAAGCGTAATAACTCACATTACACTTTTATTCGAATTGTTATTGGTAGATTAACCCTGTGGTTGGTTCTTTTTAATCTAAAATACAAAAGGGTATAACTGCATAAGTCCTCTCTTTTTTCTCTTGTAATGCTTTTTCCACTTTTTTGCTTGGTATTATTTTAGTCAGAGCTGAGAGAAGATTAGAGTATTTGTTTGAATAAAAACTGCAGTTATATTTAGAGAATATTTCGTAGTTGATGTTTTACCCACCCAAACAGCAAACAAATGCTCTCAGGCTTTTGTAAAGCTTGCCTTTCTATGTATATGGTTATCTCTGAAGGACTCCTTGGACACCATGTATTTCAAGTACTGAATTTTATTTGCTTGGTTTAAGGTTTGTTCATAGCTTCTGAAATATCACTTACACACTAATGTGTAGACACACAAATGCATGTTTGGTTCTCCTTCGGATTTTAGTGCTCTGCCATCTAGCAAGTACATTACCCCTGGCTGCAACTTTCTGCCTCTGCAGTTTACTTTTCAAGGTTAATTTATAATTGCATGTTTTTGACACTGTGAAGGGCATTACTTGAGTGCTTCAGCTCTAATGTGGGCCAGCACACAGAATGGTAGCCTCAAGGAGAAAATGTCAGCTCTTGTTGCTGGTTTGTCTGCCTGTCAGGAGAGAATTGGAACAGGATATCTCTCTGCATTTCCATCTGAGTTTTTTGATCGATTTGAAGCTGTTCAATCTGTGTGGGCTCCCTATTACACCATTCACAAGGTATAATTAAAAGTGGATTTTGATTATGCAAGCGCTTTTGGCCTTAGTATAGTGGGATTTCAACTATTCAGCTTTGACAGATTTTGGCCGGCCTGTTGGATCAACATACTATTGCTGGAAACCCTCAAGCTCTAAAAATGGTGACATGGATGGTTGATTACTTTTACAACCGAGTGATGAATGTAATAACAAAGTACACTATAAATAGACACTATCAGTCACTGAATGAGGAAACTGGAGGAATGAATGATGTCCTTTACAGATTATACAGCTTAACGGTACGTTAATCAGTTTTTATAGTTTCCTCAACTCTGTTATTGCTTCATTTGTATGTATAATTTTCTTGACTTGTAGACTTTGTTGATATAAGTATAGTCATTAACAGATATGGATTCTAATCCTTAGTTGAGAGATTATTTTATAAGCAATGGCTTACTTGTAAAATAGTTTTCATGATTATAGCACATGTTACCTAGTTATTGCTGTAAACTTCAATTCTGAAGTAAAGTTGTCTTGTTATTCTATGCAGGGAGATTCAAAGCATCTATTGTTGGCTCACCTTTTCGACAAGCCATGCTTTTTAGGGTTGCTTGCAGTGCAGGTAGTGATAACAATATTTGTTATGACAGAATTGCTATTTAATCTACGTTGTCTTATATAGTTGTGGCTGTAAGTTTCAAGGGGTTTCACCATTACAGTTGTCTTTCAAATTATTGTTAAAATCAGTTGTATTGCAGTTATAACTAATGTTAGCTTTTAGATGAGTAAGTACATCTTTGAGAGTGCACATGATATATTATATATAGCAGAAAGTTTCTATGTAAAATTTACGAGAATATAGTTTCTCATGCGGCATGGGACAATACATATACAAAAAAGTGGGTGGGACCTACTAAGGAGAAGAGAGAGAGAGAGAAAAAAAAAACAAGTGGGTCTCATCCACTTTTTTGTGTGTGCGTGAGAAACTATATTCCCAAAATTTAATTATTTCCTTATTTCAAGTTTAATTTTTATGAAAAACAGATCATGTTAAGAAGAAAATATTGACAATCGATGTTCATCTTTTTATGCACACAAAAAAATTCCCCCAACTTGAATATTATATATAATGTTGTGCTCACCTCCAAAGGAAACAATTACATTTTTGGATGTGGAATTTAGGCATTATATCTAAGTTTATAACGAGGCCCAAGAATTAATTTTTAAACTTTCTTCTTCATGTAGGCTAACGACATAGCTGATTTTCATGCTAATACACATATCCCAATTGTTGTTGGATCTCAATTACGGTATGAAGTCACAGGCGATCCACTTTATAAGGTGAATACTTTATGCACAATGTAGACTCATGATGTAATTCTTCTAACAAAAAGTGGATTCTTCTAACAAAACAGATTACTGATATATAGTTCACTAAGTTTTAATGGAATTGTGTTTATTTACTATTTTTTTGTATAATATCATTATTAGTTTTTAAATTACATTATGTAATTTATAGATTTTGCTTATGATATTTTCTCAATGATCTAGTAATTAAAACTTCTGTAGTCAACGGCTTGTGAAATTAACTAATTCTCTTGGTTGCATAACTTGAAGATATTAGTCATTCAAACATCCCTATTTATACGTATAGGCATTCAGTCAGTGATAGTTTGTGAAGTACACTTTCACTCTGAATGATATAAAAAAATACATAAATTGGTATTGGCACTATATGGTTCTTACGTCAAAGTAAATTGGTATTTCCGTCCACGTCACTTTCACTCTCCTTGGATCATTGCTTTCGTTTCTTCCCCTATATTGGGTATGTTTAGTAGAGTTGTATCGGAAGTAATCATTATGCGAAGTATAACTTACCATTTTTCATGCCTTTCAACTTTCTAAGATTTATTCTTGTTTTTTTGTTATGTTAGGATGTTGGGACATTTTTTATGGACCTTATAAACTCTTCTCACAGCTATGCAACTGGAGGGACATCAGTCAGTGAGTTCTGGTATTAAGATGTCAGCATTTTTGGTTTCAGTTTTTCATATGCATTTAAAATTGTCCATTGAATAGTTGTTTTCTACTGGGGCATCAAGTAGTAAGTGTTCTGTTCCTTTATTTGTTGGTAATCAGTTCTAGTTTTGTTTCTTAACTCCTTTACTTCAATTCTTGCGTAGGAATAATCCAAGGAGAATAGCAGACAACCTGAAAACAACAGAGAATGAAGAATCATGCACAACTTATAATATGTTGAAGGTACAGCCAATCATTCATCATTTTATTAGCTCATCATGTAATGCTTGGGAAGTTAAAAAATGTGTATGTGAAAAAATTTCTTTTGAACTGTTGGAAGAGGGATGACTTATTATTACATGTTAATTCATCGGTATATGTTTATGATTTTTTTTTTTGTATATGTGTTTATATGTAATTGTGACATAATACTTGATATTCAATCTCAGGTTATTTCTATTGAAGTACTTATGTTGCCGTATAATGTTTCCATTATCTGAGCACCCAAAAATAAAATGATTCCAGGTTTCTCGCCACCTGTTTAGATGGACCAAAGAAGTCTCTTATTCAGATTATTATGAGCGTGCCTTAACAAATGGTGTACTCAGCATTCAAAGAGGAACAGATCCTGGTGTGATGATTTATATGCTTCCACTAGGTCTTGGGGTTTCCAAGGCTAAAACTGGACATAGTTGGGGAACACCTTTTGACGCTTTCTGGTGCTGCTATGGAACAGGTGTGCATTTATTTTGTTTATTCACTTTCCAAACTGCATCAAACTGCACCATATTCTTTGTCAACTCCTTCATACTCTTATGAGTCTTATGTTCTCAATTTCTTTTTCCCGTTCATTAGGAATTGAATCATTCTCAAAGCTGGGAGATTCTATCTATTTTGAAGAGGAAGGGAAAAATCCTACTCTTTACATCATTCAGTACATATCAAGCTCATTTAATTGGAAATCGGGGAAAATTTTGCTCAATCAGACAGTTGTTCCAGTTGCTTCAAGGGATCCTTTCCTACGAGTGACATTTACATTTTCTCCTAATGAGGTACCTATTACTTTGTCTCACGGCATCTCAGTTATCCAAATATACATCATAGATACATTTTAGATTAAACATTCTCATAATGCCAAATCTGGGCAACATTTGGTATCTCCTCTCCTCAACCCCTTCTCCACTAAGGTTTTCATTTTCCAAAATGTTGGGTCCTTTTGCTACTTCTTTTGGTTTATGTATGATAATTAGCATACATCTTGGTAGTATGAGAAATGAAAAAGAAATTGGAGTATAATTTCTGAGATTAGTGTAATACCAGTACTTTCACATCTCACCTCTTAATTTTGGAATTTTTGTCTTTCGTCATTTTGACCTCCAGTCTTTTATTAATAGAACTTGAAAAAATGCAAGTAGTATTGAGATTTAGAACTGCCTCATCAAGGTGATTATTAATTGAAGATAGGTTCATTATGACACCAAAATTGGAGTATAATTTCTGAGATTAGTGTAATACCAGTACTTTCACATCTCACCTCTTAATTTTGGAATTTTTGTCTTTCGTCATTTTGACCTCCAGTCTTTTATTAATAGAACTTGAAAAAATGCAAGTGGTATTGAGATATAGAACTGCCTCATCAAGGTGATTATTAATTGAAGATAGGTTCATTATGACACCAAAATTGGGTATCTCAACTTGATTATTACAATTTAGTTGTTCAGATATATTTTAAATTCTTAATTGCTAAACGAATTAGCTAACAGATAATGGATAAGGTGTAATATCTTCTGATGAAAGGTGACAGACTGGTGTGACTTATAATGCCATTTTTTCAATCTTATTTGAGCAGAAACCAAGAAGAAATTAAGTATAGATTCTCGACATTTTTCTTCTACAACCAATCTTTTTAAATCTTTACTTGTGCAGAAAATTGGTACTTCTTCTACACTAAACTTTCGACTACCATCTTGGACTCGTAAGGATGGTGCCAAGGGGATATTAAATGCTGAGACTTTATCTCTGCCAACTCCAGGTATGAATCTCTCTTTACTTCTTTTTTACTATCCAAAAGTAGAGATTCCACTATTATCTAATTGCTCATGCGCGCACACACTAGATGCTAGAATTCTTAACCACCAGCAAAACAATGTTCTTTGGCCATTCCTTTAGGTTTGGAAATACACACACACACTAGTAAACTATATATAAAGTGTAGTTTATAACAGAAAAATTTGGGACTTGAAAATTGGAAATAATATTTTATTTTGTGGTCCTCTAGGAAATTTTTTGTCAGTCACACGACAGTGGAGTGCTGGTGACAAGCTGTCCCTTCAGTTGCCCCTTACCCTCAGAACGGAAACCATAAAAGGTAGCTTCGTAAGATAATCAACTAGTGTTAAGCCTTCAATCGTAAACATGTTCTAGAATTAGTTTACATTACTGATTTTATGTTCTTTAATGAAATTAAGATGACAGGCCTGAATATGCATCTGTCCAAGCAATTCTTTATGGTCCGTATCTTCTTGCTGGTCATACCACCGGTGATTGGGACATTAAAGCTGAGGCTAACACATCTGTTGAAGACTGGATTACTCCAATTCCTTCCAGTTACAATAGTCAACTAGTTTCTTTTTCCCAAGACTTTGCAGAATCAACTTTTGTTTTAACAAACTCAAACCACTCACTTACAATGCAAAAACTACCTGAATCTGGCACTGATTTGGCTCTTCAGGCAACCTTTAGACTTATCCCTAAAGAATCTTCCTCAAAGTTTTCAACATTGACAGATGCTACTGGTAAAGAAGTGATGTTAGAACCATTTGATCTTCCTGGAATGAATGTGATTCACCAAGGAGCAGACCAACCTCTTGTTGGAGATTCTTCCGATGGAGGGCCATCTTCTGTTTTTCTTGTGGTACCAGGATTGGATGGACGAAATGGAACAATATCTTTAGAATCCCAAAGCAATAAGGGTTGTTACGTGTACACTGGGATGAGCTCTGATGCAGGAGTTAAGCTCAGTTGCAAGTCTGAATCTGACACTACTTTTAACTTAGCAGCAAGCTTTGTTGCTGGGGAAGGATTAACCCAATACCATCCTATCAGCTTCGTCGCTAAAGGAAGAAACAGGAATTTTCTTTTGGAGCCATTATTCACCTTCAGAGATGAACATTATACTGTTTATTTCAACATTCAAGGTTGATATAAGTTAAATAAACACTATATAAGTTCCATCTGTAAAGGTTCAAATATAGAAAGAGTAATGATCAACAGAATTAATAAATAGGAAGTTGGTTGCAGCAGTATGACTCTTGACCTTTCTATTTCTACTCCTTTATAAAGAATACGGGAAGAAGTGGTGATTATGCATCACACTAATTGTAGGTGTTTTCGTTAATAATATCAAAATATGTATTAACCCTTTAATTACTTGCTATATTGTGGTCTATTTGCTATATAATATTAATATGGTATGAGCACTGTTGATTAAACATGAGTCATCAACTTAAAAAATAAATAAAAAATAAACAAAGCTCTGGTTGGGACTATGTATAATAACCAATTTGTTATCCCTCTCCTAATGTGCATTCATTCTTTTCTTCCTATGTAATTGATTTTTTCTTCCTTTTAATATACTCTGTAATTGAAAAAACCTATATTTTATGAAAGCATTTGGATAATCGATTTTCTTGTTTTCATCGGTTATGCTTTTATATTTATAAGGAAATATCCTAGTGCAGTAATTTTTTATCTGATATTTGCTCTGAATTGTCTCAAAGTGCATAAAATCTTGAAGATTATGATCTTATTATATCTCACTTTTTTTACCAGCTTATTATGATTTGGTTGTTGATTCGGAGATCCACTTTTAACATTGATTAACAAGTTTCTTATATCTCCCTAAGGGGTTGGACCGAGGAGAGATGGTGGAATGCATCAATTTTACATAATTTAGTTAATATTATTCTTTTATTGTATGCATTTGATTAATATTTTTATTTTATTTTTATGCATTTCGGTTACCTTTATGAGATTTAATTAAAAAATTATAAATTATGCAAACTGTTAAAATAAAAAAAAATATAATGTTGCCACTTTCCCAGGCATATACAGATAATATTCTTCTTTCACTTATAGCATTTATTACCATTCATTTTCTTCATATTATTATAAGTAATATATTTATATATTTTTAATATGTAAATAATATATTTAGTTGAACCCGGTTGAACTAATTATTCAATAATCCAGTACTTCGACCGAGTCGATGACATATTGGAGTTTTACAACACTGGTTATGTTGTTGTGGGTAATGTATTCTCTTTAATTTCAATGTTTACACCTTATTCCTTACCCTTATGCAATTGAGGGCATATTTGGTACATAGTACAGGATAAGGCCTGATAGTATAAGGCCTGATAGTCTAAGGCATGATTGTATAAGAGTTGATTAAATTTTAATACTATCCAGCATTTGGCATGATATTATATAAGATAATAAATTGTATAAGATAATATCATCCAATGTTTGATAATACACTGTATTATACTAGATAGGTTAAAAATAAATATTTTTGTCAAAAATACCTTTTAATAATAAATTTACATAATTCTTTCAAATATATGAGATGATATTATTTTTTATAGAAATATGTTGATCAGTGTGTCCAAAAAATATATTAATTTTTATAAAAATAAAAATCTCCAATATTTTAAAAAATTATTTTTTATTTTAATATATTAATATTAAAATAATATATTAATTCTTGAGAATTGCATTGGTTAATACATCAACCTCTTACCAAGCCTAATCCTACTCTCCTATGCCTGATTAAGTTATGCGTCATTTTGATGTATGAAGGGATCCTGTTGTATAAGCTTATACTATACGATGGTCACACCAAACAACTAAATATGTCGCAACGTATAGTATAAGCTTATATTATCAGGCCTTATACATCACACCAAACAGGCCCTGAAATCTGCTCTCATGTTTCAAGTAAAAATGAAAATAACAAAACTTTTTGGATTGAAATGTAAATTAGGATAAAGGGTATTATAATATAGGAAAAATATTCTTCCTTTTAAAAATAATTATTTTAGTTAATATTAGTGTTTTTATTTAAAATTTAAATTAAAAAAAAAAACTTACACATTTTTTTCCCATGATTTTCTTTGTGTATCTCTTTTTTCTTATTTTAAATGAGACAATTTTATGTCCTTTAAAAAAAACACCACACCGTATACTATAATATGATTGAGAAAACTTCCCAAGTTATTTTAAAAGTTCATTTTTTTATCACAAGTTATTTTTAGTTCCTACCTCTGTATCTATCTACACGGGTTGCAATGTATAAACCTCCGCTAGTGTAAAAGATAACTTGCAAATCAGTACCCACGGAGCAACACCTGGTCGTGACTTATCAACTATATCCATGTGCAATCTTTTGAATATATCCATATTCATTCCTGGATCATGCCCAAACTTGGATAACCATTGTTCATTGTTCATCCTGTTAGAAAACAAACTCCAAAAATCTAAAAAAAGGATAAAAACTAAAACTAAAAAAAATCTAGAAATAAAATGTGAAAGCATGCACCACAATACTAGCCTAGGTCACAGGGGGATGCAACTTACATTTAAAATAAAATAGCAAAAAGTTTGTTTCCATCTAAAAATAGAAATGTCAATCAAATGTTGTATAAATAGAGGAATGCCGTGAAGAAGAAAATGTGGGAAAAGCAGTACCGAAGTACTCATTTGAGAAAAGAAAATAGTGGTATGTTCTTGATGAAATTGTATTTTTGAGGGAAAATTTTCTTATAATAAAAGCCCATTTTTCTTCTGTATTATT
The DNA here is from genome assembly GCF_033153095.1 of Gastrolobium bilobum. Lineage (NCBI taxonomy): Eukaryota > Viridiplantae > Streptophyta > Magnoliopsida > Fabales > Fabaceae > Gastrolobium > Gastrolobium bilobum. The sequence continues at coordinate 278,338 of NW_026897251.1, read as the reverse complement.
CTGCGCCATAAAATTTCCTACACATCCCTGAGGTAGTGTTTAGTTGGGAAGAAATTTTTTTAAAGTGGGTAGTTGTCTTTACTAGGAAAGACGTTGGAAAGTTAGTTTAGTAGAAAAGTGTAAAAAAAGTTGTTTAGTAGCGCAAATATTACTAGGAATATTAGGTTAAATATCCTGATGTGTGTTTGGTTAAAAATAAAATTGTGATGGGAAACATAATGCAAAAGACAAAATTAACCTTCTTATAAAATTATGCATTTTTACTCATGTATTCTCGATTCTTTTTTCTTGGACATGTGCATTGAGGTCTCCATCCTGATGTGTGGATGATGAGGACCTACATTTCTATTCACATACTAGATAATCACTGTGGAAACTTTTTCTTCACCAAATTTATATTTTCGAAGTTCATAAAGTATTATATAATAAAAAGAAAATAAGTGGAAGATGGCAAAATAGTATATCGGATGATCAGATTTTTACAATTCAAGAAAATATCTCATGTGATACAAACATAAATTTCAATCGGAGCTGCTACTAATCAAACCAAAAAATTGTACTGGCCCAATCAATCATATTAAAAGAAACAACTAAACCCAAACATATTCATCGGATAAGAATCTGTTGCCCTGTTGATGAAAGAACCCAAACAGTAGGATTTTTATGAGCAGCAAGAGATACAAAAGAAAATTTGAAAAGAAAATAAGCCAAAAATAAGATGACAGAAATAATAAAGTGTTTTGGATTTCCTCTTAGCAGTTTCGAATCCACCCAAAAAAAGTTGGTATTATAACCTGTTTCAAAGACAAAAAAAGTTGGTATTATAACCTGTTTCACTTGCAACCTATACCTGATTCCATTCATCTATACTTTTAACAGAACACAAAGCTTAGCTCCTCGTTTCTTTTCGTCGTGGTTTAATAGGGAGAGGGGTATATTTGTCAATCCATTCTCCACCTTTTTCACTTATCTGATACCCTAAGGTGGTGTTTGGTTGGGATCTTTTCAGCGGATATCTATGTTTCTGAAGTATGGCTTTTAAAAACACCATGTTTGTTTCAACGTATTTTCACCAAAAACCCATCTATCCAATTTGTCTGGATTTATGAGAAACATAGATATCTGCACTGTTTAGAAACCCAATTTGAAGGTGAGATTTTTCGAAAAACCGGTTATCTGACTTTTAATGCACTGTTGATTTCATAAAGTTACCTAATTTTCCCAGTAAAGTTTTTCCCCACCAAACTACTTTTTTTACATTTTTCTACCTATCTCACTTTATCTATCTTTCCAATCATTTCTCTATCTATTACATTTCATTACTATTCTGAAAAATTTTCCGAAACCAAACGCCCCCTAAGAGAATACTACATGTTGAAACGGCTTCTTCAACAGTGTGGAAATCCAATTTTTACACTTCTTCTTGGATTGCAGGGGAAAACAGTTTGATGGGGAAATTTTGCAAAAAGCTTCAACCAAAGGTGGTTGGGTCAGATTCTCAGAAGCACTTACTCACCAAAATTTTAACTTCTCCCCAACCAAACACTACCTTACTAATTTGTTTATGACTTAGTGGTCTGTTTGTGTCTTTCTCTTTCCCACTTACCAAGTTCAGATAACATGATGTCTAGTCGTATTTGTTAGCCTTCCCTCTCCCATGCTGTAATTCCGGGTTGGTAGTGTTATTTATTAGTTTCCAAATCAAACCTTATCTTTCACGAGATGATTTTAAGCATTACTTCATTGACGATACCTGCACTGCACTCCAACCTGCTTTGTTTTTTTACTACATTTATATGTATATCCATTCACATGTTTATGCTGTCTTAACCATTCCCATTTGTCGTACTCTACTTCCTTGTGTATGTTATGTTATCCCTCTCTCAATTTACTGAATTTCGAGTCCTCTTGTTTCATCCTTAAATAATCAAATCAACCTAAAAACTTAAAAGTAAAGATTCATCAATGGTTTATATATTTCTGCCCCTCACATGAGATTTTATGGGCTTGAAAGATGAATTTTTCTAAGATGCCCCTCGTACGAGAGCCTATTGGACATGAAAAGTGAATAATACACGGGCTACTAAAAAATTTCACAAGAAAAAATGAAGACAATGGAAAGCAATGAGAATCGAAGTAGTGACTACTTAGTCACGAAGACTCTCCGATACCATAAAAAGAACCAAATCAATCGAAAAACTTTGTTAAGTGATGAGTAATCAATGATTTATATACTTTTGTCACACTCTCTCCGGCTTCAATTGAGAAATCCAAAGTCACTTTTTTTTTTTTTTTTAATCTTTTTGTCTTCTATTCAATTTAGCCAAGTTCTTAATATCTGCTTTCTGGGTTGTGTTCCATTTCGTTTTAGCTCTACTTGATATGAGGTTGTCTATTGGGTAGAGTTTGATGTTTATTTTTTTGTACCCATTTTGCTTAATCTAAGATTCTTTGTTTTCTGTATTTTTATTTTTATTTTGGTTTGATGTTCTACTTTGGATTTCTCAGGTGGATGGAGGGTTTTGTGTTTGTGTTTGTGGTCCTTGTGCTGTGTGGTAGTGCTAGTGGTAAAGAGTGCACAAACATTCCTACCCAATCGCACACGCTCATGTATGAGCTACTGACATCAAAGAATGAGACGTGGAAGGCAGAGATGATGTCTGACTCCGATTACCATTTGACACCAACCGATGAATCGACTTGGGCAGATTTGCTACCGAGGAAGTTCTTGTCAGAAGAACACCAAAATGATTGGGATATGATGTATAGGAAAATTAAGAACATGGGTGTGTTCAAGCCACCTGAAGGCTTTCTCAAAGAAGTGCCTTTGCGTTATGTGAGGTTGCTTAAGGGTTCCATCCATTGGAGGGTGTTGAGATGTGGACAGGTTGCTTTGGAGTTTCAGGAAGAACGCTGGTCTACCAACTCCTGGAACACCTTATGGAGGGTGGGAAGGTGCAGATATTGAGCTAAGGGGTCATTTTGTTGGTTAGTTTATTTATTTCATTAATCCTCTTAACTGTTGTTGTTTTTGTTGTTGGCTTTTATTTACCAAAGCTAACTTGTGTCCTCGTTTAATGTTCTTTATTAATACTCACCACTTTAGCTTTCTTAATGAAGACTTAAGAAGCAACGAAAGCGTAATAACTCACATTACACTTTTATTCGAATTATTATTGGTAGATTAACCCTGTGGTTGGTTCTTTTTAATCTAAAATTCAAAAGGGTATATCTGCATAAGTCCTCTCTTTTTTCTCTTGTAATGCATTTTCCACTTTTTTGCTTGGTATTATTTTAGTCAGAGCTGAGAGAAGATTAGAGTATTTGTTTGAATAAAAATTGCAAAGAGAATATTTCGTAGTTGATGTTTTACCCACCCAAACAGACAACAAATGCTCGCACGCTTTTGTACTGCTTGTCTTTCTATCAATGTTATTAACCACTCGGAGAACATAATCGTAACTCAGTCTTTTAGGGTAGTTTGTAAATAAAAAATTTGTAAATATAATCTCTCCTAATTTATATTAGAAAAATTATAAATATACTCAAATACCTGTAAAAAAATATATTAATTCCAAACATTTTAATATGAAAAATAATAAATTACATATCATGTCTAACAAAAGATCAGTCAAACATATAATACTAGTGATACTGTTAGGTTCAGTAGATGTCATCTCTAATTATAAATCAAATCAAAATTCCCTGCATATTGAATAACCAAGAAAATATTATGGTTATAGGTACATAATCTATGTAAGTCAATAAGCAACAGAACACTCAAACATTTCAAAAGAAAACAAATCATTCTTGGGTGAGAGTAAAAAAAAAGACATCAATTGATCAAAAAAAACCATTTTTGTTTTATTATTTTTTTATGAACCGGGTCTGGTCACGTGTTGAACTTTCAGCCTCTGCAGTTCACTTTTAAAGGTTAATTAATAATTGCATGTTTTTGACACTGTGAAGGGCATTACTTGAGCGCATCAGCACAAATGTGGGCCAGCACTCGGAATGCTATCCTCAAGGAGAGAATGTCAGCTATTGTTGCTAGTTTGTCTGCCTGTCAGGACAAAATTGGAACAGGATATCTCTCTGCATTTCCATCTGAGTTTTTTGATCGAGTTGAAGCTATTCAACATGTGTGGGCTCCCTATTACACCATTCACAAGGTATAATTAAAAGTGGATTTTGATTATGCAAGTGCTTTTGGCCTTAATATACTGGGATTTCAACTATTCAGCTTTGACAGATCTTGGCCGGCCTGTTGGATCAACATACTATTGCTGGAAACCCTCAAGCTCTAAAAATGGTGACATGGATGGTTGATTACTTTTACAACCGAGTGATATGAATGTAATAACAAAGTACACTATAAATAGACACTATCAATCACTGAATCAGGAAACTGGAGGAATGAATGATGTCCTTTACAGATTATACAGCCTAACGGTAGGTTAATCAATTTGTATAGTTTCCTCAACTGTGTTATTGCTTCATTTGTTTGTATAATTTTCTTGACTTGTAGACTTTGTTGATATAAGTATAGTCATTAATAAATATGGATTCTAATCCTTAGTTGAGAGATTATTTTATAAGCATTGGCTAACTTACAAAATAGTTTTCATGATTATAGCACATGTTACCTAGTTATTGCTGTAAACTTCAATTCTGAAGTAAAGTTGTCCTGTTATTCTATGCAGGGAGATTCAAAGCATTTATTGTTGGCTCACCTTTTCGACAAGCCATGCTTTTCAGGGTTGCTTGCAGTGCAGGTAGTAATAACAATATTTGTTATGACAGAATTGCTATTCAATCCACATTGTCTTATATAGTTGTGGCTGTAAGTTTACGGGGTTTCACCGTTGCAGTTGTCTTTCAAATTATTTTTGAAATCAGTGGTATATCTGTTATAACTAATGTTAGCTTTTAGATGAGTAAGTACATCTGTGTGAAAGTGCACATGATATATTATATATACCAGAAAGTTTCTACTTAAAATTTATAAGAATATAGTTTCTCATGTTGCTTGAGACAATTTTGTCTCATGCACACACAAACAAGTGGATGTGATCCACAACAGAGAAGAGAGAGAAACAAAACAAATGGGTCTCATCCACTTTTTTTCGTATGCATGAGAAACTATATTCCCAAAATTTAATTATTTCCTTATTTCAAGTTTAATTTTTATGAAAAACAGATCATGTCAAGAAGAAAATATTGACAATCAATGGTATCTTTTTATGCACACACAAAAATCCCCCCCCCCCCCCCCTTGAATATTATACATAATATTGTGCTCACCTCCAAAGAAAACAATTAGATTTTTGGATATGGAACTTAGGCATTATATCTAAGTTTGTAACGAGGCCCAGGAATTAATTTTTACACTTTCTTCTTCATGTAGGCTAATGACATAGCTGATTTGCATGCTAATACACATATCCCAATTGTTGTTGGATCTCAATTACGGTATGAAGTCACAGGCGATCCACTTTATAAGGTGAATACTTTATGCACAATGTAGACTCCTGATGTAATTCTTCTAACCAAAAAGATTACTGATATATAGTTCACTAAGTTTTAATGGAATTGTGTTCATTTACTATTTTTTGGTATAGTACCATTCATTAGTTTTTAAATTACAATTACATTATGTAATTTATAGATTTTGGTTGTGATATTTTCTCAATGATCTAGTAAAACTTCTATAGTCAATGGCTTGTGAAATTAACTAATTCACTTGGTTGCATAACTTGAAGATGATAGTCATTCAAACATCCCTATTTATACGTTTAGGCATTCAGTCTATCATCGTTTGTGAAGTACTCTTTCAGTCTGAATGATAGGGAAAAAAAAAAATACATAAATTGGTATTGGCGTCCACCTCACATTTTTAATTTGGTAACTGTATGGTTCTTACTTAAATTTTTCATGTCTATTTGTAGCCCTCTGTGTCTTTTTTATTTTTTACTTTTGGTCTTTTTTTTCATTTTGAAGTTTTTCCTATATTGCATATTGTATTTGTCTAGTAAATCTGTTGTTCAAACATCAAATTCCATGTCTATTCATTGCGTTCGTTTCTGCCCCTTTATTAGGTATGATTAGTATAGTTGTCTTGGAAGTAATCATTATACAAAGTATAACTTAACATTTTTCATGCCTTTCAACTTTCTAAGATTTATTCTTGTTTTTGCGTATGTTAGGATGTTGGGACATTTTTTATGGACCTTGTAAACACTTCTCACAGCTATGCAACTGGAGGGACATCAGTCAATGAGTGGTGGTAAGAAGATGTCAGCTTTTTTTGTTTCAGTTTTTCATATGCATTTAAAATTGTCCATTGAATAGTTGTTTTCTACTGGGGCATCAAGTAGTAAGTGTTCTGTTCTTTTATTTGTTGGTAATCTGTTCTAGTTTTGTTTCTTTACTCCTTTACTTCAATTCTTGCGTAGGAGAAATCCAGGGAGAATAGCAGACAACCTTAAAACAACAGAGAATGAAGAATCATGCACAACTTATAATATGTTGAAGGTACAGCCAATCATTCATCATTTTATTAGCTCATCATGTAATGCTTGGGAAGTTAAAAAATGTATATGTGAAAAAATTTCTTTTGAACTGTTAGAAGAGGGAAGACTTATTATCACATGTTAATTCATCGGTATATGTTTATGATTTTTGTTTGTATGTGTTTATATGTAATTGTGGCATAACACTTGATATTCAATCTCAGTTTATTTCTATTGAAGTATTTATGTTGCCGTATAATGTTTCCATTATCTGAGCACCCAAAAATGAAATGATTTCAGGTTTCTCGCCACCTGTTTAGATGGACCAAAGAAGTCTCTTATGCAGATTATTATGAGCGTGCCTTAACAAATGGTGTACTCAGCATTCAACGAGGAACAGATCCTGGTGTGATGATTTATATGCTTCCACTAGGTAAAGGGGTTTCCAAGGCTAAAACTGGACATAGTTGGGGAACACCTTTTGGCGTTTTCTGGTGCTGCTATGGAACAGGTGTGCATTTATTTTGTTTATTCACTTTCCAAATTGCATCAAACTGCACCATATTCTTTGTCAACTCCTCCATACTCTTATGAGTCTTATGTTCTCAATTTCTTTTTCCTGTTCATTAGGAATTGAATCATTCTCAAAGCTGGGAGATTCTATCTATTTTGAAGAGGAAGGGAAAAATCCTACTCTTTACATCATTCAGTACATATCAAGCAGATTTATTTGGAAATCGGGGAAAATTTTGCTCAAGTAGAGAGTTGTTCCAGCTGCTTCATGGGATCCTTTCCTACGAGTGACATTTACAATTTCTTCTAAAGAGGTACCTATTACTTTGTCTCACGGCATCTCATTTATCCAACTGTACATCATACATACATTTTAAAGTAAACATTATCATAATGCAAAATCTGGGCAACATTTGGTTTCTTCTCTCCTCAACCCCTTCTCCACTAAGGTTTTCATTTTCCAAAATGTTGGGTCCTTTTGCTACTTTTTTTGGTTTGTGTATGATAATTAGCATACATCATGGTAGTATGAGAAATGAAAAAGAAATTGGAGTATAATTTCTGAGAATAGTGTAATATTATTACTTTCACATCTCACCTCTTAATTTTGGAAATGACGAAGTATGCCGGTAAAACTAGCATAATAATTATACAAATGATGCTTGCTTTTGTTTGAATTTTAGTCTATCGTCATTTTGACCTCTTGCCTTTTATTAATAGAACTTGGAAAAATGCACGTAGTATAGAGGTTTAGAACTGCCTCATCAAGGTGATTATTAATTGAAGATGGGTTCATTGTGACACCAAAATTGGGTATCTCAACTTGATTATTACAATTTTGGTAGATATATTTTAAATTTTAATTGCTAAACGAATTAGCTAACAGATAATGGATAAGGTATAATATCTTCTGATGAAAGGTGATGGACTCGTGTGAGTTATAATGCCATTTTCTCAATCTTATTTGAGAAGAAACCAAGAAGAAATTTAAGTATAGATCCTCCACATTTTTCTTCTACAACCAATCTTTTTAAATCTTTACTTGTGCAGAAAATTGGTACTTCTTCTACACTAAACTTTCGACTGCCATCTTGGACTCGTATGGATGGTGCCATGGGGATATTAAATGCTGAGGCTTTATCTCTGCCAACACCAGGTATGAATCTCTCTTTACTTCTTTTTTACTATCCAAAAGTAGAGATTCCACTAGTTAACACAACTAGATGCTAGAATGCTTAGCCACCAACAAAAAAAAGAGCTCTTAGTCTTAGGTCATTCCTTTAGGTTAGGAAATACACACACACACACACACACACAAGTAAACTATAAATATATTTGTAGTTCATAACTGAAAAATTTGACACTCGAAACATGGAAATGATATTTTATTTTGTGGACCTCTAGGAAATTATTTGTCAATCACACGACAGTGGAGTGCTGGTGACAAGCTGACCCTTCAGTTACCCCTTACCCTCAGAACAGAGACCATAAAAGGTAGCTTCGGAAGATAATCCATGTGTGCTTTTTACCAGTATAAATTCTTCTGTGAGAGCATATATTTCTAAAGGAAGAATTAGTTTACATTACTGATATTGTGTTCTTTTAATAAAATGAAGATGACAGGCCTGAATATGCATCTCTTCAGGCAATTCTTTATGGTCCCTATCTTCTTGCTGGCCATACCACCGATGATTGGGACATTAAAGCTGAGGCTAACACATCTGTTGCAGACTGGATTACTCCAATTCCTGCCAGTTACAATAGTCAACTAGTTTCTTTTTCCCAAGACTTTGCAGAATCAACTTTTGTTTTAACAAGATCAAACCACTCACTTACAATGCAAAAATTACCTGAATCTGGCACTGATTTGGCTCTTCATGCAACCTTTAGACTTATCCCTAAAGAATCTTCGTCAATGTTTTCAACATTGACAGATGCTATTGGTAAAGAAGTAATGTTAGAACCATATGATCTTCCTGGAATGAATGTGATTCACCAAGGACCAAACCAACCTCTTGTTGGAGATTCTTCCAATGGAGGGTCATCTTCTGTTTTTCTTGTGGTACCAGGATTGGATGGACGAAATGGAACAATATCTTTAGAATCCCAAAGCAATAAGGGTTGTTACGTGTACACTGGGATGAGCTCTGATGCAGGAGTTAAGCTCAGTTGCAAGTCTGAATCTGACGCTACATTTAACTTAGCAGCAAGCTTTGTTGCTGGGAAAGGATTAACCCAATACCATCCTATCAGCTTCGTGGCTAAAGGAAGGAACAGGAATTTTCTTTTGGAGCCATTATTCAACTTCAGAGATGAACATTATACTGTTTATTTCAACATTCAAGGTTGATACAAATTTATTTATTTTTTATTTTTTGAATAAACATTATTTAAGTTTCATCTGTAAAGGTTCAAATATAGAAAGAGTAAATAGGAAGTCAGTTGCAATATTATGACTCTTGACCTTTCTATTTGTACTCCCTTATAAAGAATACCGGAAGAAATGGTGATTATGTATCACACTATTTGTATTTGTTTTTGTTAATAATATCAAAATGTGTATTAACCCTTTAATTACTTGCTATATTGTGGTCTATGTGCTATATAATATGAATATGGTATGAGCACTGTTGATTAAACATGAGTCATCAAAATTAAGTTGCAAAATTCTTTTTGGTATTTAAATTAGTTCACTTTTGTATTACTATGTACAAGTTATTTACCATGTTCTCCTTAAATAAAATGTTATTATTCCTTATCCCTTCAATAAATCACTTTTTTTTTTGTATAACTTGGAGGGTATCCTCGTTCAACCTCCTCTGGTCACTTTGTCTACAGCCCGAAGGCTACCCCATTGGAACAACGGCTTCATCGAGCCTTCACTACCAGAGACTAATCCTCTCTTCAAGGAGAGAGATTTTGCAAGAATTTGCTTGAGACAGGTTTGAACTCCTGACCCAAGTAAATCCTTGTAAAGTCAGTTGACCCTTGGGGTTCTTCAATAAATCACTCTTAATTAAACGTTGGAGGCTGATTCAAATTTGTGCACATTAATTAGCAAGCTTTGAGTGGCATTCCACATAGGCAAACGATGCTGCACAAACACAGTCAAAGACGGAGGCCCTCAGAATTGGGCCAAAGAGTTGGTTGTGGCTCAAGTCCAAAGTACCCAATGTAGGAAGCAGTAGATATCGTTTTGGGTATAGGCCCCCAGAGGTTATTACACGATAAATCCAATGATATGAAATAAGACGTAGGCCCAAATAATAACAACGTTAGCGCCGTAAAGCCAAACTCCACCGGTGTTGGTGCTTCAACGAATAATGAGACATCGTTAAGCTGTTGCAGTTTTGAAAAGAGGAAAGTGAAAATGTAGAGACGCTCGGTGGGTGCATGAAAGTTTGGGAATTGGGACCCTGACATGTTGATTTATACTGTTTATTGAAGTCTTCTAACGATTTTGCCCCTTTTTTGGTTAATAAATAGGGAAGTCAACTAGAACTTTTTGATTTTTTAACTTCTCTTTGGAGACTTGGAATAAATGACCATGAAATACATTATAATTAATGAATGGCATAGGCTAATGTTGCGTGGTAAAAGCATTTTTTAAATTATAAAGCTTATTTAAATTTTGTGTTATATTATATTATGATTATTTTAAAAATACTTTTAGTATAATTTTCTGTTATTTTAAATTTTGTGTTATAATTAAATAATTTTTATTTTTTAAAAAATGCTTTTATTATTAATTTTTTCTTAAATTTAAAGCAAAAGAGTTAGGCTATCACTTAGGAAGGGAATCAGAATTTTCGGCATTTTGATTTGGTGTTTCCACTATTCTGATTTTTTTTTTACATATTCATACACATTTACATCTTCTTACTCCATTGCAATTCTTCAAGCATTCTATTGTGTCTAAAAAGGCTCTTGATTGGAAGTATCATTGTTCATGAGACGAATTTCAATCTATCCTCGGAGGAGGGTGAGAGTGTGCATGACAATTTTTTCGGAATCAATTTTTTTTTAATTTATGTTCCCAGGAACAAAAGTAGATAATAAACTCGTTTGATAAAATCGATTTATTTTCTTGTTCCCGGGATAACCCATTTAATTTTTGTGCTGGGAAACAGAAAAAAGAATCAAAAAATTTCTGTTTTTTTGTTCCCTGACACAAAATGAAAAACACTTGTCTCTCTCAATTACTCTCCACTACTACCATCATCACCACCACCACCACCCTCCCGACACGACAACCACTACCATTGTCGTCGTACCACCAGTGCCGTTGTCACCACCACCACGATTCCACCGCACCATCACCACCACCTCCACCCATCGCCACATCACCACCACCATATCACCATCTCTGATACCCGGACACGTGAAATTTTGAAAAATATGTGTGTCGGACACCAATACGCTCCGATACGTTCCGACACGCGTCCGACACGCAGTAAACATTTTAGGACACGCAGTCAACGCTCTGACACGTTCTGACACGCAGTCAACTTTTTCCGACACAGAGTCAACGTTATGACACGTTTTCGACATGTTTTTTTTTTTAGTTCTAAATTTTATTTTATTAACTAAAACATAAAATAATAATTCATAAATCGTTTTTTCTGTTATGAAATTTGACATGAAAAATTAATAAGGTACGAAAAATTATTTTTGTTTATATTTATGTTATGAAATTTGAATATGTGATTGTTTATATGACTTAATATGGGCTGTTGTATGTATTCAATATAAATTATATTATATATATTAAAAATATTATTTAATATCAAAACGTGTCCCAACGTGTCGAAATATGATATTTTTTAGAATTAACATGTCGGCGTGTCGTGTCATGTCCCGTGTTAGTCTCAGTGCATCATAGATCACCACCACCACTACCATGCCACCATTACCACGCCACCATCATCGCCACTATTGCTGCAACCACCACCACCAGCATCGTCGCAACCACTGTCGTCATCACCACCACCAACTACCACTACCGTCGTCGCAACCACTGCTGTCTCCACCACCACCATGTCATTACAACCACCACCACCATTACCACCACCATCACCATAGCCACTATTGTCACCACCACCACCATGCCATTACCGTCGCTGCCACCACCACCACCATCATCGCAGCCACTGTCGTCATCACTTCCACCATTGTCACCACCGCCGCAGCCGCTGTTGTTTCCACCACCACCGTCACCAACCACCACCACCATTATCGCAGCCACTGTCGTCACCACTACCACTACCGCCACCAACTACCACCACCATCATCGCAGCCACTGCATCTCCACACCACCATGTCATTACCACCACCGCCACCACCATCACCACAACCACTGTCGTCACCACCACCATCATGCCATTACCACCGCCACCACTTCCATCTTCGCAGCCATTGTCGTCACCACCACCACCATTACCACCGCCACCATTGCCACCACCGCCATCGTCGCAGCCATTGCCATCACCACTACCATTACCACCATCATCATCGCAGCCACTACGTCTCCACACCACCATGTCATTACCACCATCGTCGCCGCCGCCACCACCACCACAGCCATTGTCGTCACCACCACCATCATGCCATTATCGCCGCCGTCACCACCACCATCATCGCAGCCAATGCTGTCTCCAGCACCACCGTGTCAATACCACCATCGCCGTCGTCAACACCACCATCGCCGCAACCATTGTCGTCACCACTATCACCATGCCACCGCCACCATCGTCGCAACCACTGTCATCACCACCATCGCCACTAACTACCACCACCGTCGTCGCAGCCACTGCTATCTCCACCACCACCATGTCATTACAACCACCACTACCGCCACTGCCCACCACCATCGCCACCACTACAGCCGCATCCTAGCCACCACCACTATCATCGCCACTATTACCATCACCACACCGCCATTGCCGCCGCCACACCATATGGAAAAGAAAATGTATTCTGAAACAAAATTTATGCTTAATAGGATTATATTTTATTATATTATTTGGTATGTTATCAAACGCAATTCTCATTCTCGAAATAAAAATATAACATGTTATCAACTATGATGCACAGACACCGACACGGGACACGACACGCCGACACGTTAATTCTAAAAAATGTCATATTTCGGCACGCTGGGACACGTTTTGATATTAAATAAAAATTTTATTATATATAATATAATTTATATCTAATACATATAAGAGTCCATAATAAGTCATATAATCAATCAAATATTTAAATTTCATAACATAAATATAAATATAAATAATTTTTCGTACTTTGTTATTTTTTTATGTCAAATTTCATAATAGAAGAAAATTATTTTATAATTTTTTTTTTATATTTAGTTAATAAAATAAAATTAAGATTAAAAAAAATGTGTCCGAGCGTGTAGGAGCGTTGACCGCGTGTCGGAACGTGTCGGAGAGTTGATCGCGTGTCCCCAAATGTTGATCGTCTGTCGGACGCGTGTTCGACACGCAAATTTTTCAAAATTTACGTGTCCGTGCTTGCTTAGTTATCAAACACTTTTTTTTTCTCGGAAACTGTTCCAAGACATAGAAATAAAAAAAATTATTTTTTTTCAAAAATAATGTCAAAAAACAGAATGATTTTGATGCCCATCCTGATTATCCAACGTCATTTTTAGCTGACAATTACCGTTATTGCTCACAAATGTCATTTTTATTTCTCGTTTTCTTTGTGGCAGGTTTTATATTGCTTGACGTGATAGGGATTCCATTGATTTTGGGAACATTCACACATTTAATTAGACTCAATTTGATGTCACGTGTCAATTTAGATGTCTCTCAGTAGAATCAATTAAATGTATGAAATGCTTAAACGCAACGACAGAAGGATGAGGGACAATTCAAAGCCATTAACGTGCTATAGTCAGTGAGGTTTGGTTTCATAAATGTAAATACTGCGGGATGGAGAGAGACAGATTCAAATAGACCGTTCTCGTATATTTATCTAGGATAATATTTTTTTCATACAATATGAGATAATTATTATATTTTATAGATTTATTTGTGCAAATGGGATTTTTTTTCAGGAAAAAAGAGAGAAAAAATAGAATCAAATCCATTTTAAATTTATGTGTATAAGAGATAAAAAATTTATGTAATATGATAATAATAAATTGTTGGGAACTCGGTTCCTTCAAGCTCGGCTAAGTAACCTTTGTGCAGAAGTCAATCAACAAGATCCTGATCGCGGATCTCAGCAATACCTCGGCCTAAACTTCACTAGGTCGGATAGCGCAGCGAAAAAATTAAAACGAAAAATAGGAGAGAGAGAGAGAGAGAGAGAGAGAGAGAGAGAGAACACAAGCAATTTTTAACGTGGGAAAACATTTTCCAATGAAGAAGTAAAAACCCATGGGACCTAGTCCAGATCAAAAATTCTCTATAAAAATAATGGTTACAAATATCAAGATTCACCAATGTGCTGGTTAACTCAACCTCTCCAACAATGGTGATAATCAAATCTTCCTAGAGATGTTTCACTCAAACTCTCTCTAGAGATCTCTCAAATACAAAGCATAAAGCTTTGCTCAAATCACTCAAACAATTTTTCTCTCAAATATGTTCTCTCAATCTGACCTAGCCTCCACCCTCAACTAATGAATATATAGAGGAGGTGAGATCTAAGGTTAGGGTTTTTAGGAAACCCCTCAATGGGCTTGGGCTTAGCATTGAAGGAGGAAGCCCAACAAATCTCCCCCTCCGACTTCAATGCGTCCGCTTCAGCATCAACCCGGCTCCTTCATAGCAGTCTTCAAATTTTCTTGCTGGAACCGGCTTCGTCATCATGTCGGACCAATTTTGGTCAGTGTGCACCTTAACTAGTTCGAGCTCTCCACCTTCCACCACATCCCGGATCCAGTGATACCTTACATTAATGTTCTTAGTGCGGGAGTGATAGGTCGAATTCTTTGCAAGATGGATTGCGCTTTGATTGTCACAACCCAGCTCGTACTTGTCTTGATCATGGCCGAGTTCTATGAGGAACTTTTTCATCCACAACATCTCTTTGTTTTCCTCAGTAGCGGCAATGTACTCAGCCTCTGTTGTAGATAGTGCAACACATTTCTGAAGTCTTGATTTCCAAGAGTCAGCCCCTCCGGCAAATCTCATCAAATATCCTGTAGTCGACTTCCTCGAGTCGGCGTCTTCCCCCAAATCAGAATCCGAGTAGCCTTGCAACTCGGCTTTGCCTTCTCCAAATCGGAGACATAAGTCGGTCGTACCTCGGAGGTACTTGAAGATCCACTTCACTGCTTCCCAGTGCTCTTTGCCGGGGTTTGACAAATACCAGCTTACCATTCCAACAACATACGCCAAGTCGGGTCTAGTGCAAACCATTGCATACATCAAGCTTCCGACGACGGATTGGTAAGGGACCTTCATCATCTCATCTTTGTCTTCATCAGATCTCGGACATTGCTTCTGGTTCAGCTTTATGTGTCCGGCAAGGGGGGTGCTCACTGTTTTGGCTTTGTCCGTGCTGAATCTCTTCAGAATCTTCTCAATATATTTCTCTTGTCTCAGCCACAGTAGCTTCTTCTGTCTATCTCGGATGATCTTGATTCCGAGAATCTGCTTTGCAGGGCCGAGGTCCTTCATTGCGAAGGACGAGCTCAACGCCTTTTTCAAGGCGGTTATACTCGATTTGTCTTTGCCTACAATAAGCATGTTGTCAACATATAACAACAAAATCAAAAAATCTCATGCCTCGTACCTCTTCATAAATACACAGTGGTCGGCTTCAGTCTTCTCAAACTTATGATCAGTCATGAATGATTCAAACTTCTTGTACCACTGTCGAGGTGCTTGCTTCAAGCCATAGAGGCTCTTCTTCAACCGACATA
The DNA here is from genome assembly GCF_033153095.1 of Gastrolobium bilobum. Taxonomy (NCBI): domain Eukaryota; kingdom Viridiplantae; phylum Streptophyta; class Magnoliopsida; order Fabales; family Fabaceae; genus Gastrolobium; species Gastrolobium bilobum. Next base: position 262,414 of record NW_026897251.1, on the reverse strand, counting down.
CCAAGTCTTCTTGGTCTGGAGCTTGGAATCCTTCAAGTTGCTCCATATATATTTCTTCTTCTAAATCACCGTGAAGAAATGTCGTCTTCACGTCCATTTGTTCTACCTCGAGGTTTATTGAAGCCGCTATGGCTAACACAGTTCGGATTGAGGTCATTTTCACCACAGGAGAAAAAATCTCCTCAAAATCTACTCATTTCTTATTATTGCAGCCTTTCACTACAATCCGGGCTTTGTATCTCGGCTTCTGCCCGTTCTCTTCATTCTTAATCTTGTAGACCCATTTATTTTTCAGAGCTCGTCTTCCTTCAGGCAACTCGGTCAGCTCATAAGTCTGATTCTCGTGCAGAGACTTCATCTCGTCCTGCATTGCCTTTTTCCATTCTTCTTTCTCTGAGCTCGTCACAGCCTTATCATAACTCTGAGGCTCACCGTCTTCAGCAACAACAGTGTATTCATCATATGGGTATCTTGTAGAGGGTCTTCTTTCTCGAGTTGGATATCTCGGCTGTTCTTCAGCTTGAGAACTCGATTCATCATTCTCATCCTGGATCTCATCATCAACTCGGACCTCAGTGTCTTGGTCATCATCAGCTTGTTGCTGATAATCATTTTCTTCATTATTTTCTTGATTTTCTCCCCCTGCTTCAGCACGAACAGAAGGGATGGGTTCTTCACGTTTGACAGTAGCTCGGACTTTGGCTTCGAGATGTCATGAATGTTCTCATCTTCATGAAAGATCACATCTCAGCTTCTCACTATCTTCTTATTGATTGGATCCCAAAGTCAGAACCTGAACTCACATCTCGGCAACCAAGATAGATGCATTATTTTGTCTTCGCATCAAATTTTTCCCTTTCATCTTTAGGGATATGCACGAAAGCTCGGCATCCAAACACCTTCAATTGATTATAGGCCGCTTTCTGACCTGTCCAGACTTCTTCTGGAATTTCTCCTTCAAGTGGTCGTGATGGTGAGAGGTTGATCAAGTCAACAGCTGTTTTGACGGCTTCTCCCCAGAATGATTTCGGCAATCCGGCATTGGATAACATGCTTCGGACCTTCTCTTCAATAGTTATGTTCATCCGCTCAGCCAGTCCATTCAGCTGAGGTGTCTTGGGGGCGTCTTCTCAAGTCGGATCCCGGCCGCTCTGCAATATGCATCAAAAGGGCCGCAATACTCACCACCATTTTCAGATCGGACCACCTTCAATTTCTTGTCAGTCTCCCTTTCAACCGTTGTATGGAATTCTTTAAAGGATTGGAGTACTTCGTCTTTAGACTTCAACAAATATACCCACACTTTGCGGCAGTGGTCATCAATAAATGAAACAAAGTACTGAGCTCCTCCAAGGGATCTTTCCGACATAGAGCAAACATCAGTATGGACGAGGTCAAGAATATACCTGCGTCATCTTGGTTGATCCAGTCTCACAAAAGAAACTCGGTGCTGCTTTCCAGCTAGGCAATGCGTGCAACTCTCCAACGCTTGGCATTTCAACCCGGTCAATAATCCTTTCTTGTTCAGGATCTGGAGCCCTTTCTCTCTCATGTGGCAGAGGCGCTTGTGCCATAGCTCCAAGCTAGGTTCATCTCGGACAGAATTGGCTTCTCCGCCATTGATCTTTCCTTGCATCACGAACAAGGATCCTTCCTTCTTACCTCGGGCCACGACCAAGTTTCCCTTGGCCAGCTTCCATCTAACACTACCGAAGTAGTTCACTAACCCGGCATCATCAAGTTTGCCTACTGAGATTAGGTTCAAACGCATGTCAGGAACATGCCTTACATCTTTCAACACAAGTCGGCATCCGACATCCGTGGTCAGAGTTACATCACCGACACCAACAATCTTGCTGGTCACTTGATTTCCCATCTTCACGACTCCAAAATCACCACTTCGGTAAGAGAAAAAAAAATCTTTGTGTGGAGTAACGTGGAAGGAGGCACCGGAGTCAACAATCCAGGCGCAGTCATCATATGCAACATTCAAATAATTATCCTCACCTAGGAGGAATATCTTGGCATCTGGGTTGGCAGCCACCACAGTGGTGCTCTTGCCTTCCTTCTTCTTGGGAATAATCTGATCCGGCTTCACAGAGCCATTCTTCTCATCATTCTGCAGGGTCCAGTAGTCTGGCTTCTTATGGCTTCTCATATTTCGGCTTTGACCGACCTCTGGAGTTTCCTTTTCTGTCACGATCTCAACCCCGACTTTTGCTTCTACCCCGGGAGTCGGATTTCCCTTTGTTTTCAGCAATGTTGGTCTCAGACGTGCTTGAAACACCTCGTTCTCTTCTCCCGACTTCTTCGCTCAGGAGGCTGTCTGTCACGACATCCATCTTCAACTTTCCTTCTGGAGCTGAATTACTCAAAGTCACCACCAGAGTATCCCAGCTTTCTGGTAGCGAGCTCAACAGCAGCAAAGCCTGCATCTCATCATCAATTTTCATCTCAGCTTTTGACAGCTGATTCACAATACCTTTATAGGTGTTGAGGTGTTCAATCATGCTTATGTCGTCCTTGTATTCAAGCTTCACAAGTCGACGAACCAGGTATGCTTTTTTCCTGGGAGTCTTCTTCTGAATCATGGACTCCAGCTTCGTCCACAACTCATACGCGTTCGTGAACTCGGACACGTGCTCAAAGAGGCTTTTATCAATATATTTCCTGATCGTGGCTACCGCCTTCTGACTCAGGATCTCCCACTCCTTATCAGTTTTGCCTGCCGGTCTCTCATCAAGGATAATGGGCTCATGTAAATCTTTGCAGTAAAGATGATCTTCCATCATCGGTCTCCAATAGGTAAAATTATCTGCGGTCAACTTGAACATGTCTCCATCATTGGTTATGCCACTGGTCTCCATCTCGTCTCCCTCAGAACCCGTCGAACCTGGCTTTGATACCACTGTTGGGAACTCGGTTCCCTCAAGCTCGGCTAAGCAGCCTTTGTGCGGAAGTCAATCAACAAGATCCTCATCGCGAATCTCGGCAATACCTCGGCCTGAACTTCACCAGGTTGGGTAGCGCAGCAGAAAAATTAAAACGAAAAACAGGAGAGAGAGAGAGAGAGAGAGAGAGAGAGAGAGAGAACACAAGCAATTTTTAACGTGAGAAAACCTTTTCCAATGAAAAAGTAAAAACTCACGGGATCTAGTCCAGATCAAAAATTTACTATAAAAATAATGGTTACAAATATCAAGATTCACCTAGTTAACTCAATCTCTCCAACAATGGTGATAATCAAATCTCCCTAGAGATGTTTCACTCAAACTCTCTCTAGAGATCTCTCAAATACAAAGCATAAAGCTTTGCTCAGATCACCCAAACAATTTTTCTCTCAAATCTGTTCTCTCAATCTGACTTAGTCTCCACCCTCAACTAATGAATATATAGAGGAGGTGAGATCTAGGGTTAGGATTTTTAAGAAACTCCTCAATAGACTTGGACTTAGCATTGAAGGAGGAAGCCCAACATAAATTTCATTTAAAAATTCAACGCTAATAAAATATAAGAAGCTACAAAAAAAAATTCAACAGCGTAAAATTAGACTTCCATGTTTAGTGGGAACTGCAGAGGGGAAAAACGAAGAAAATGACGCATTCACAACTTTCCTTTTTACAGATCTCCTTTTTTATATCAAGTCATAAATAAGAGATCATTATAATTACGGGACTTTTAATTATTTGGCTTATAAATAAGAGCACTGTTGAAAAATTTAATTATATTTTAATCCATACTATTAATTTTTTATATCATTAAAGTTATTTTTAAATTTGTGCAGTATGACAATTTACATTTTTATTGTGTTATCTTTCTTACTTCAAAAATTATATAACGCTTTGAATAATTTAGATGATAAACATCACATAACGTTGACGCATGTAACTAAATATATTTCCTTTTCCCCTTTCCCAACATAATTAAGTAAACAAATTATAAATAAAAAAAACAATGGAAACTCCTTTATGTTTTCCTTTAACCTGATGACACTGGTACACACAGGCATGGAGATGTAACATAACATTATTTTACATATATAGGAGAGACAATGGCACTTAATGAACACAATATATTTATCTCTAAAACTGGTAAAAAGTCCTTTAGTCTCACTCAAAGAGATTTTGTCTTTTAGCAACAGTGGAGTGCAACGTGCAAAGATAATAAGGTAGAGTATCATGCAGTGACTGTTAATAATATAAAAGCACATTTACTGTAACAAGCACGATACTAAGTCTTATAATATTTGCACTACTGGCCGCAACGTCGGCACAATAATATGGGAAGACACGTGCGTTGCCACCTTGTTTTGAATCAAATTTGAACAGTTTCTGAAAGCTCGGGTTAATCATTAAAAAGACTTGCATAGAACTTTTAAATTCCACTTTATATATATCTTATTCTTTAAATTTTCGTCTCATATTGCTTACATCATTGAGTACTGTAAAATGCTGTTTAATTAAGATAATTTTTTTTTTTGTAAATTGCAAGTTTTTTACTATGTACCTAGAGCAGTAGCAGAGCCGGATAAAATTTTTAACCCATGCCAAATATTAATTTCCGAAAAAAATTAATCATTGTAAGCCATAGAGGAAAATGTTATTTTCATAGTTCTTTGTTATTTTTATGGGTTTTATGTTTATCATGTAACATAATATAACCTCACTTTCTTACACACACATTAAAGAGGTGGGGTCCACATATTTTTCTTTCTCTTTCATCATTTCATTTTCTCTCTCCTTTTTATTGTATGTGTTGGAAACAACACTTAAATTATGTTACATAACATTAATAAAACCCTATTTTTATATTCTACAAATAGGAAATTGTTGCAATTTCGACAAATGTACTGGTCATATAAGTAATAAAGTGATAAAAGTAAGGTTGTCGATCCCACGAGAATTAATTTATCAAGCAATAATTTATTTATATAACTAAAGTTGAATCGATCTTGAAAGTCTTTGAAAATATGATGTGATTTAATAAAAATAGAAATTTTAAAAAAAAATTATTTATTTTCAAGATTAATAACTAAGATGCTAGAATGCAGACAAGAACTAACGAGTTGAATTCAAATATGCAAAAACGTAGTTAGGGATTCGATTTTCCCAATATTTTCCTAATGAGTTTACCCTTTCTTGCAATTAACATTCAAGATTAAGTTATCAATGATTCTTTCTAAACTAACTAAACTCTCAATCCCTCAGTGATTTTAGTTCTTTACTTTATCCAAAGCCTTAATCTCTTAAAGCCTTTTTCTAAAGCAAGCATTAAGAGCAGGAATCATAAGTTGTAGAATTTGTATGCCTATGTTTAGATCATACAATCCCTAGCAATTAATTAATCGGAATCAAGATACCAATATCCCTATTGACATACAAGTAGGGATGTTCAAAATGTCCAAAAGAACCAAATCGATCCATAACCAAATTGCTTCACATTTTAAAAACCGGTTTCATATGAAACTGCATTTTATTTTATAAACCGATTATTTACAAAACCATAAAAATAATTGGTTATCCATGGTTATCCATAACCAAACTGCTCTACAATTAAAGAACAATATTATCTTTTATCATGCCTATTATATTAGTCAATTGACTCAAACTTCCAAACAATAAATTAGCAAAAAAAAGTTAAGCAACTCAAGTAGAAAACATTTATTTAAAAAAAATACACATAAATCGAAATGTTGCATCCTAAGAAAGCACTTCTTATGTAACGTAACAACTTCTTTTCCCAAAAAAAATAAAATAACCACATACAGTCCTCCGGGCAAACTCATAACTTGACAAGGCGAAGGCTTTGAAAGAAAAAAGATGAAGTTAAAAAATCATAACGAAAAGGGCAACGAAATTATCAATTGGCTTAACGTCATTGAGAGTGTCGTTAAAAGGATAACTCACAATGAATTTACTTATTTGTTCTTTAATTATAGAGCAGTTTGGTTATGGATAACCAATTATTTTTATGGTTTGGTAAATAACCAGTTTATAAAAATAAAATACAGTTTCATATGAATTCGATTTTTAAAAATAACCGATTTTCAAAGTGTGGAGCAGTTTGGTTATGGATTGGTTTAATTCTTTTGGACATTTTGAACACCCATACCCATATCTTCCTCCATCAGTTCAAATGAAACTCTTAGTAACATAAATCTTGAGAGAATGAAGAGCAATTTTTTTATAATTTTAAAATAATTCAACTGTTCTTTTACCAATCACTCTCAAAACAACGTGAAACAATTTCTATAAGAATCATTTTGTCCGGAGAGTTCCAAAACAATGAAGATTCTTGCAAGAAATAGTTGGTCAACTACCTATAACCGGGAGAAACAAAGGACTACTTATAAAAATAGCACAATCCATCAAAAACCAATTTTTAATTTGTTAAAAAACCGGTTTTGAACTTGATAACCGATTTATGGTTCATAACCGGTTTTGATTTAAAATCGGTTTTAATTAACCGGTTATAAACCATAAACCGATTTTGGAACCGGTTTCAAACCGGTTTAGAAAATTAATAACCGGTTTTAAAAGAAGAAAATCGGTTCGGTTTGAAAACCAAACCATTTAAAACCGGTTCGGTTCGATTTTTGTTAAAATTGGTTATGAACCGCTCCATGCACACCCCTACATACAAGACTCTATGTGTTTATTTATAAGTGCGCAAGTCATAAACAAAACTAATTATCAATAAACAAATTAATTGCATAACTCAAATCTTAAATATTAATTACAAGAAAGATTAAACAGCGTTCAGGAATCCATTGGTTCCATGTCGCCCTAACTACGTAAAAACAATTAGCCTAATATGTTCAAAAAAACAAGAACAATAAATGAAAGATAAAGAGAATGCATGGTGAAGCCTTGAGTTGTTTTTTGTCCTTCTCCTTTTCAAGAGCTCTCTTTTGCCTCCTCAAAGTATTCTATGCTGCGTGAATCCCCTTCTGTAACCCTAATCACTTCTCTTTTAAATAAATAAAATTAGGCTTTTAATTTGGACAAGGCTCACTGAGGAGCTAGTTGAAGCAAGTTGTTGGGCGAGAAAATTCGACACGCTCGCTTGACTTGCTCGCTAAAGCAAGAAGGTGAGCGAGGACAAAATAATTTTTATGAAAGCTCGCTCAAGCGAGCAAGCCAGCGAGGATGAGGCTTCTTCGATTCTTGATTTTTCTTTATTTTTTGGCTTGATTCTTGACTTCTTCAACTTCATTGATCCATCAAAATTTTAATTTAGCATTTTAAACCTGAAAACAATATAAAAAGAAGTTAGAATCACTTCCAGACATTAAAACCTCAATTCTTTTGCATTTAATTAATTTACACTATGTTTTTAATCGTATTTCTCTTTATTTAATATATCTTTTTATCCTATAAATATAATGTCTATGACACTCATCAGAAATCAACCATTTTTTAAAACTAACCAGAGGCCTTATATATATATATATATATATATATATATATAACGCATAAAAAAGTAAGGAAAAGAGAGAAAAAAAATAGATTTCACTCACTTTTTTGTGTGTTGTATGAGACAATTTGTCTAGTTTAATACGAAAAACATTTTTTTTTTATTGTATATAGTAACCAGCATAAAATTAACAACATTCCTAACCCAAATTTCGATCAACTTTTCTGAGTTTTCACGTGTTTTAAGAAAAGTTCCAAAGTACTAAGCTATATTATACAAATGTGCATTTTAAAAAGTAATAATTTAGTAAAAACTTTGAAAAGCGCATATGAAATTAAGGAGATTTGGATTCTTCCATCTCATAAACTACTTTATTAAAAAAGAATTGAAATTATGTAAGATTTCATTACAAATAATTACAGTCAAGAATAAACTCACAAAAAACTTAAGCTAGGTGAAAATATATTAATTGTTTTATACTATATTTTTAACACATTTTCTCACGCAATAATTTTTAAAATTTAAAACATAAATAATGCATAATCCCATATATATGATGTATTTAAGAAATTTTATAATATTTATTAAAAATTTATTAAAAAAACTCTAAATTATTTAGTCATAGATACTTTGTTAAAAACCTACTCTCAAAAAGCTTAAGTTTTTGAAATAATTAATTCATGACATTAATTACAAAATTCATTAATTATATTTAAAATCACTTGGTCTCTTGTCTTCTTACATAATTCAAAAGAAAACATCATATATAGATGTATTCAGTACTTTAATAAAATAGATGTGGGTCTCATTGTTGGTGGGATAAGTATCATGCACTGATGATACTCATACGAAGCTTATTTTTTCTAAAATAAAAATTAATATAACTTTAATAAGAAAGGAAAGATCTTCTTAATTATATTATTTACAAGCATAAGAAGATTATTACGAGAAAGAAAAATAAAAATAAAAATAAAAATAAAAAAACTCTATATAAATAACAATTGATAATATATATATACAGAGAGAGTTATATTTATAAATTTTTTATTTACAAACTACACTATGTACTTTCGAAAGTACACTAGGTTACATTATGTATATTCAGGAATATATAGTGTAATTTGCAAAAATTTATAAAAAAATTTGTAAACGGATCACTCCATATATATATATATATATATATATAATTTTTTTAGTAACATTATTGTCTCGTATAACATGAGATAATTATAATCTTTAATAACTTGATCATGTTTTTTATTGTTAAGATTAGAGGTGTAAATGAGATGAGGCTAGTTAAGTCTATAAAATATTTTGAGCTCTTGTTAGTCTGATACGAGCTAAATTCTAGGTTCGGTTTGACTTGTTTATAAAAAATTAAAGGCTTGACTTGAGTTTGACTTGACTCATTTACCGTCATAGAACTCACTCAATCCACATATAATTACATCTTTTATGCTATCTAGCCGGATCAAAAAAAAATATTTCAATACATTCAATTATCCCATTAATTAGAGATTCGATTCATGGATTATTTGGAACTAATTCAAGATATATTAAAGTCGAAACTTCATGATCGAATAATGAGTTCTGCAATTTATTCTTAGACATTAATCCAGCTCATGAATTAGAGAAACACGCAGCCTACCCACTTGAAACTTCTCGTATCATTTGAACACAAGTCAACCATCTCCAACTCTGAATATCCATGAAAAGACCAATAGTCAGAGAACTTGTCTGTGAAACTGTGATCTTGAGAGAATGCGAGTAGATAATAGTTAAAAAATAAGATTATAAAAGTAGGATTAATGATTTAGTAACATAAAAATATATTATTTATTATAATAATATATCAGGCTAATTCACAAGCTTTTAAGTTAAGCTTCATTAAATTAGGTTTGGACTTGTTTGTTAATTAAACATTTTTTAAAGTTTGAACTCATTTTATTTATTAAACAAGTCAGATCAAGTCAAATTTAAAGCAATCTAAACCTTCGACCCATGACAAATCGTTCGATCCATTTAGATCCTTTATTACAATGAACTTCATGATGTTGAGAATAATAATATTATCGTACTCACAATATACGCAGATTCAGACCATTATTTTTTTACCTTAAATTATTAATCGCTTACAAAAATGTAGATTTATTCCGATAAGACATTCTCTATAATTTATTAAATGACAGTTAGTCAATACAACAAAAGAAAAATATAATGTGCAGCACTCTGGGGAAACAAGTTAGACTTAAAACTTTGAATTTCCATTATAGCCGAATCCATTTGTACAAATAATGTCGAGTAAAACAACGGATGTATTCTTTCTGTCCGTGGCATTAATAACCCAAATTAAGGTTACAATTTGGTCACATTAAATTACGTACTTAACTGCATATTCCTAACAGGATAACTCTAAATGTGAAATTAAGATTTTCTGAAAAAAATGAAAATAATAAATACAATCTGGAGGATTTTTTTTCTTTTTCTTGTTTCACATACTTTTAATAATATATTTAATATTAAACTGTTATGATCGAATAACATATATTACACATAGATTTATCATATTGCGAAAATGTTACAATTTTTTTGCATATATAAGTCGGTTTTTTTTTTCAAAAGTTTTCTTTTTTCTTTTTAATTAAAGTTCAAGCTGTATGTGAGACGTACATATATAAATCTTTGATGATTTTTTTTTTTTTGGTAAACAAATCTTTGATGATTTAAATCCGGGCAATTAACTCAATAAAATGAGATAGCTTTGTATTTTATGATCTTTTTGGACGATAATTTAATTTGTATGTTTCTGTATTTTTTTAAATAATTTATACCTTTTTTAAATGAATCCTTATTAAAAATAAACTGAATCTAAGCATCCAATAAAATTTTAAAGATTTGAGTTAATTTGTTGTTGAAAAAAATTCATTATTATTACGACATTTAGGACTGTTTGTTTAAGTTTGTTTTTTATGAAAATGTAATTTTAAACAATTTTATTATAATTTTTTATTAAAAAAAGAAAAAAAACGAAAGAATAGTTTAATACTTTTCTTAAAATTATCTTCTAAATGAAAATTAATAACACAAATATATGTTTTTAAATTTATCTAAACACTATTACCGTATTATGATTTATAGGGTGCACATGACAACTTTCTCGGAATCAAATTTTTTTTTTAATTTCTAGAAATGGCTAGAAAATTCGTTTGGTAAAATCGGATTGTTTTTTTGTTCCCGGATGAACCGGATTAATTTTTGTGCTGGGGAACTATTAAATATTATAGTTATTTGAACTATTATTTGACAGGTCAATGTTATGTAATTAGTGGAAACCCACATGTCTTGTAGATATATACGTGTGTAATAGACACAAGTCTCATTTTACCCTCTTTTCAGTCTCAATGAATTTACTTTTCTCTTTCTCTCATACTTTACTCTTCTGTTGTAATAGGAACAGAAAAAAGAATCAGAAAATTTCTGTTTTTTTTTTCCGGGCACAGAATGAGAAACACTTATCTCTCTTAATCACTCTCCATCTCTACCATCATCACCACCACTACCACCACCATCATCCCAACACGACCACCGGTACCATCGTCGTTGCCGCTGTCGTACCACTAGTGTTGTTGTGACCACCCCCACCACCACGATACCACCGCCACCATCACCACCACCTCCACCCATCATTACCACCATGCCACCATCACCACCAACATAACTACCTTCGCTGCAACCACCACCACCACTATCTCCGTCACCACCACCATCACTACTACCGCTATCAATCACCACCATCATCATCGCAACCACTGCCGTCATCGCCATCGCCATCACCATACCACTGCCACCACCACCATCACCACTACAACACCACCGCTACCATCACCATCATTGTCACAACCACCACTATCTTTGTTGCAGCCACCATCCCCGTCGCCGCCACCAACCACTATCACCATCGTCACAGCTACTACCGTCACCCCCATCACCATTACACCACCCCCGCCACCACCACTTTCACCTACAACCGCCGCCAGCGCTGCAGCTACTGCCACCACCACCACCATCTCCATGATGCCATCACAACCACCACCATCATGCCACCTCTACCATTGTCGCCGCAACAATGCTACCAACTACCATCCCCACCACCATTGTCGCAACCACTGCCGTCACCTCCACAACCGCTACCATCACCACCACTATCATTGCTACAGCCACCACCGACACCGACACCGCCGCCACCACCAACCACCACCACCATCGTCACAGTCACTACCGTCACCACCACACCATCGCCACCATTACGCCGCCACTGTCACCTACCATCACCTCCACCGCCGCAGCCACTGCCACTGCCACCACCATCTCCATAATGCCAACACAACCACCATCACCATGTCACCGCCACCAATGCCACCAACCATTATCGCAGCCACTGCCGTCACCTCCACCACCACCATCCCCACTGCCGCCGCCACCATTACCACCGCCATCACCGCAGCCACTGCCGTCACAACCACCACCACTATCATCACCACGTCACTGCCACAATCACCGCCGCCGCCACCACCATGCCACCCCTCGTCGCCACCACCACCACCACCACAACAACACCATATGAAAAGGAAAATGATGATCCAATTTTTTTTTATATTTAATAGAAATTATTTTTTATTATATTATTTGTTGTGTTATCAAATACAATTCTCATTCTCAGAATAAAAATAGAACATGTTATCAAACACATTTTTTTTTTTAGAAACTGTTCCAAGGAACAGAAATATAAAAGAATTGTTTCTTTTCAGGAATAGTATTAGGGAATAGAATGGTTGTCATGCACACCCATAGTATGCAGATATATTAAAAAAGTTGATTATATATTATTGGGTGAACTTCCTCTATCTACTCTTTTTTTTTTTTTTTTTTTTAAGGGTTGTTTATATATTATGTAGAAAAATAAAAGACATCGCTTCTGTCCATAGAATAATATTCAACGCATCTCCGTGCACGAACGTCCCCGTGGCACCAGTGGTCCCCTCATGCACAACAGAGAAATATTTCCTTTTCTCTCCCACTTCCATCGAAGCCAAATTTCAAAGAACATATGGCACCTATCTATTTTTTTAATAATTGAGATTTGTCTTTGATATGGATATGGTGGATTACCTTTTAATTCATATGTACTTGGAGTGAGGGGGAAAAAATATGTGGACTTCACATGCGAGACTTATAGTAGGTCTCACTCTCACCTTTAATTTTCTACATTTTATTGTATCCCCGTTAAACTATATAAATGATTCTAATCATGTATGTTGTATATCTGAATGTCATATTAATTGTTGGGATAGCTAGCAACTTTTGGATTGTATATTATTCAAAATTTCTTGTTTTCTCCCGGATTTTTTGTCTGTCTTCTAAAAAAATTGTCATTGTTTAATTGTGTGGGTTCTAAAGGTAAGACCCACACCCACCCACGAAAATAGATTAGGATGATTTAAACGAAGACGTAAGACTCTACCAAGAACTATAAACAATAATATATCTTACATCACTTTTATTTATAACAAACATTGAGGTGCCTGTGACTTCATTTTCTTTCGGTGCGTAAGTCACGACTTGCAATTAAGATTTTTTTCAGGAGTAATTTTAAAAATAATAATAAACCACATTAAACCGGTGCATTTTTTAAACAAAAAAAGAGAATGCCTCCTTAACATTATGTTATTTCCTTAACATAAGTTTTTGAAGACTTGTTAAAAACTGAATATGATATAAAATTTGTGGTTTTTAGATTAAAAAAAAAAAAGACTTGTCTACTCTCATATTATAAGAAGAAACATATTTTATGCTAAGACAAAAAGTGACGAGACTCATTATTAAAAAAGAGAAGAAATAACAGCACAATTATCGAAGTATCCATGACATAATATAATAATCTTTTACAACATGAGGTGACTACTTTCCTAAAAAAAATATTCACTTTCAGCTTTTGTTTTTGGCAAATGTGATTACAAGATTTTATTACATACAAATGACACTTAAAATTACGAACAATTATTCAAAAGGTGGGGTAACCTTAAACCATTGATGTAGCCAGATTTTAGCTTTTGCAGAATTCCTGGAGCAAAATTGTTGCACCTGAGTCTATTTTGAGAAAATGTTCATTTATAACAGTAAAAATTTAATATGATTTTCAGCTTTAGAAGAAAATAAAGTTATGTTAACTTTAACATTTAATTATAAAATAATAACAATATCACTTTTTTTTTATAATATATATAAGTTGGGAAAAGTGTCTATCATTTTAAATTACACAACTTACATCCTTTCACTCTCACAAAGAGGTGGGACCCACACCTTTATTTTTTTTTGTCAACTCTCTCTCCTCCTTTATCTATCTCTTTCTCTCTCTTAAAATGACACAACTTTACATCCTTTAAAATTATACACACTTTTCCCATATAAGTTATGATCTGAATTTTATTGTATTTTTACATACTAAGTGATGCTGTGAATAAAAGTGATGTGGTGCTGGTGCAGCCGAGCAGGCAATAGAGTAATTTCACCTCGTATCCTTCCCATTTTATCAAAACTCTAAATATAGGATTAACTTGTGTTCTTTCTCCCTTCGGAAGCCTTCCACTGCCACGTTCCTCTCACAATTGTGTTTCTTCCCAAAATTGAGGGGCATTCTAGTAAAACTCGAACACAAAAACACACCAAATCTCAGAGCTGGATTTATGGCTGTGTTCACTTCTCATTGGCTGCACCTCCTCACAAACAAAATCGAATGTTATTTTATACTCCCTTTGAATCCTTTCTCTTGAACCTTCCATCTCCACCACCACTCTCATCTCAACCCCACACACACACAAAAAAAAAAGTGTTGAGGTGCAGAGAGACAAAGAGGTAGGTGTTTATTGTTGTTCTGTTCATGCTTCATATCCTTTCTTTATCTTCGGATGTTGCTTTTGTTGCTAGCTAGTAGTCTTGTCTCAGTTAGCTTAGTGATTCACTTTCAGGAACAGAGAAATGGGTTGCCGTTAGTTTCAATGACTTTTGATGCTAAGTGATAGAAACTACTACCACTCTTTCTTTTTCTTTTCTTTTTGTCGTCTTCTTTTCCCTTCCTTCCTTCCCCTGTTTGATCTCTTCTTGATTTTTAGCAACAACCCACTTCAGAGTTTAGAGTTCTAAGTTAAATTATCTGGATTTGGGGTTTGCTTTGTTACTCTTAGATCTCTAGAATTGTTGTGCTGAACGCTTGGATAAAGAACAACTTTTTTTGCAGGAAACAGAGGATTCCAAGAACATGGTGTGATTTGTTAAGAGTGGTTGGAAGACAATAGGATAAAATTTGATTCTTTTTTTTTTGTTTTTTGAATTCCAACAAGACTTAATAGAAGTGAAGTGGAAGGTGAGAGATAATGGATTCAAGCTTGACAAGGTATCGATCGGCTCCAAGTTCGTATTTTTCGAATATCATTGACCGGGAGTTTTACGAGAACGTGTTCAATCGCCCCTCGAGCCCTGAAACAGAACGAATTTTCGATCGGTTTATCAATAGTCTTGGTGGTGGTGGTGATGTTGTTGTAGATGATTCACTTACTACTCAGAATCTCTCAACTGTTCAGCAAATCGCTGTAGTGAAGGAAGAGGTTAACCAGCAATCTGAGGCTATGCCATCCATGAATAATGAACCTGTGGTTCTCCACAACCAGCAACAGCATCAACAAAGCAATATCAATCATTATAGTTCCTCTGCTCCTCAGAATTTTTATCAAAGCTCTGGACGACCACCTTTGCCAAACCAGATGAAAACTGGTCGTGGAAATAGTTCTAATCTTTTCAGGCAAAATAGCTCACCTGCGGGACTGTTTTCAAACGTTAACATTGAAACTGGTATGTCCAATTTCTTTTCCTTTCATTGAATTTTTTTTTTCTTTCCTTCCCTATTTCCAGTTTTTTCAACTCCCCAATCCAAAAAAAAAAAAAGACTTCACTTTAGGTAGCATAATATTATAAAATGTTTGAAATTTAAGAGTGATAATTATTAAATAAGGACGACATATAAGTGGAAAGACTCCTTAGTTCAATGCTTAAAATTTTTTAATTAGGATATCGTGTTAATTTATTATGATCTGTGTTCACAAATCACAATCCCATGTTGTCGAACTAGAACTTAAATTAAGTTAATGGTCATGTAAGTTGGATGAGGCTTTTAAGCTTCATATTTATGCCAATCTTCATAGGTTGTTTTAATGACGCTATGCTAGCTTGATTGACAGGATATGCTGCTGTAAGAGGCATGGGAACTTTGGGAGCTGGTAATAACCCCAGTGAGGAAGCAAACTTTTCTACTGCATCGAGGTTGAAGAATCCACCAAACTACTCGTCAGGGCTAATGTCATCAATAGCTGAAATTGGGAATAAAAGCAATACACAAAATAATCCAGAAAAAGAAGATTTTGGTGAAAGCCAGGGGAATGATTATATTCCAGGTTTCCCCGTAGCTCCATGGGATGATTCTGCAATCATGGCTGATAATATGACTGGTGTAAAAGGTTATGGAGATGATGATGTAAAACCATTTTCTGGTTTAAATGCAGCTGAAAGCCAGGTATAGTACAATTGGACCCTCGTAATATTTGATGTATTATTTGTCACTGCAATGTCATTGACCTGATTTTGTTGCATTGATCAGAATGAAACAGGAGGCCAAACTTCTGCTCCTTTGGCTCATCACTTGAGTTTGCCAAATACTTCAGCCGAAATTGCAGCCATTGAGAAGTTTCTGCAGTTATCAGATTCTGTTCCATGTAAAATTCGTGCCAAGCGGGGCTGTGCTACTCACCCAAGAAGCATTGCAGAGAGGGTATGATTTATTCTAGCCAAATGATTTCCCTTTCTTCTTAATTTTTCACTTGTACCTTGTTTCTTGACTCTAAAATAGACAACCCTAATTTTGTCAATCACTTGGAAAGCATCGAACACTTTATATTTTGAGTATTTATTGTATTCATTCGAATCCATAAAACGGTCTCTTAGTAAAAATGTAAGGATAAAACTGCTATAGGCATAATATGGCAAATGATTGGCATCCAAAGTGAATTTGGTCTTTTAATGGTTATCTTTGGCCTTCAGGTTAGAAGAACTAAAATTAGTGAGAGAATGAGGAAACTACAAGATCTCGTCCCTAACATGGACAAGGTAAGGTTTTTGATTTGTTGCACACTTGGGCACATGCGTCACTATTGATGTCGATTGTGGATGCCTTAACGCATCAAATATTGTTTCTCTCCCTTTGTAGCAAACAAACACCGCAGACATGTTGGACTTGGCTGTTGAGTACATTAAAGACCTTCAAAAGCAAGTTCAGGTGAGTTCAAAACTGACCTATCTCATTTCTCTACAATGTCAATAATATAATGTTTATATAATTCATTAGGTAGCGTTGCCCATTCACTTACTCATTTTCTTCCTATATATGTATGGATAGACTCTTGCAGACTGTCGTGCTAAGTGTACGTGTTTGCACAAGCAGCAGCAATAATGGAAAAGAGTTGGAGGATACCCAATTCAGTATATGTACATATTTGTAATAATTTGGTCTAGAAAAACTAGAGCAGCTTTCTGAAATTTATGTAGCCACTTCTTTAGCGGTTATTTGGGAGTGGTGTGGGGGAATCCGGTTATAAAAGTTGACTTTTATAGATCCAAATTTGATGCCTCATATCATATGCAAAGCATGGTGTACAAAATTTTCTGATGTAAGTTTATTATGCATTTACTCTAGGGTCCCCCCATTTTAGGGGATGGAGGATGGGGTGGGGTGAAAAATTTGTAGTATTGCATCTTCATTGACTGTTGGTGCTATGGGAAGGTCAACTCAAAAGGATGTTATTTATGGGTTTGGTTTCACATTGAATGACATGGGAAAATATGGGGACCGAAGCCGACATAGTTTTGTTGGTTATATACTTATTTGAGTAGTGTGTGTTTTACTCTCTTATTTTTTATTTTTATTTTTTTTTGCACTCCCTTTACTTTCATGAATCTTGAGGTGTGTCTGACAAAAGCCAATTCGGTGGTGTTTTTAAGTAAGTAAGCTTTGGGATTCATTTATCTAAAGTCATACCCATATGAATGATTTGAGTGGTTGTGAAAGCCTTCTTATTTTCTTTCTTTTTTTGAGTTATGCTAGCTATCACCAATTTGGATTCGACTATATTTGAATTTTGCAATTCAATCTCTAAAACTAATGTGTTCTTTCATCTTTTTTATCTTTCATCATTTTGTCTTTGGTCAGTTACTACTGCAACTGCAACAACTTCGTCCTTTCTCCATGCATTACTACGGCAAAAATGAACATTTTGAATAAAATAATCTGTTTCGGGATACGTGACCAATAAAAGTAAATGGGTTTTCAGGCTTTCATCGTTTGGGAGTTAATCTGATTCCGAGAGAAAAGTCAGATGGATTTGTATGGCACAGCTGGAGGCAACGGACGAGTCACTATCCCTAATGGGACAACTGTGGGTCCAATTTCATTTAAGTGAACATCATGTCACAAATGATGTCACAACTCACAAAGCAAAGGTTGCCTATTTGTTAAATAATGTGTGGGTTGGTTTCTATTGCACCCATAGCAATGCCATAAATGGAAAAAATGAACAGGAACAAATACGATCTACACTAGGCAGGCACTACCTGATTTAATTTCATATAATATTTTTTTTAAATATAAGTTATGTTTTTTTTTAACTAAAATTAATACGTATTATATTATATAATAATATTTTTTTGATGAGATAATTTTTTTAAAATTATATTATAAAATGTTTAATTGTTTTAGTTTTTTTATTTTTAAAGTTTATGAGTTAAATATACATAAAAATTAAATTATTATATTTTGTTTACATATTAGGTGGGTCTAATTTTTTGCCCATCATATTAGTCAGGTCAGGTTCATGTTAAAAAATTGATTCAGTCAAAATATCTTATTGAGTTAGCTAAGCTAACCTCAACCTAATTTAGGTTGTAAGTATCATTTCTAAAAATAAAAAATACTGATCGAGACTTATCACATGCAGGATTATAATGCCGAACTCATAAATTGTCCAATAGGCTTAATGACACGAATTAAAAATTAAGGAAACATGTTTACGCCGCATTGATATTTTTCTGTAACTATATATTTATGGTATCAGTAGCTCAGAACTTTACAGTCACCTTAATAATCAATAGATAAGAGACAGGCACATGGTTCCGATTACATCTAGAAGGCACAACATACAAATAGGTATTATGCATATGGGATAGTCCGCAAAAGTCACTTCTTCCCATCAATGAAATTAAATAACACAATAATAAAGAAGAATAAGATAACAACCAATTACCATATAATAGAGATTTGAAGCTCAAATATGATTATTTTATTTATCATTACTAAAGTTTATTGATCAAATATTAACTTGAGTATTACAATGCCTAATAGATACCCCATATTTGTTTCAGCCAAACAAGATCGTCTGACACTAAATTCTCCATCTCAGAGAAGTGTCTCTCAACTAGAGCTGTCAAAAAGGGCTCAAGCCCTATAAAATTTTAGACCTCTATGTAATGCGGCCATTTTAAGCCTATCCTTTTAAAGCCCTCTCATTATAGGGTTAGGTTGGGGCTGGCCCGCGGGCTACAATATTCAACCCAATTTACAACGAAAAAATTTCATCAAAAGTTTTGACGGAAAAAAGAATTCCTTCAAAAATTTTAACGGAATATTTTCCGTCCAAAATCTTCGATGAAAATGTGACCCAATGAAAATTACAACGGAAATATTTTTTTTCAAAATTTTTGAGGGAAATGTTTCTGTGAAACTTTCGACGGAATTTAGATTTCGTAAAGATTTTTGACAAAATATTTTTTTTCGTTGAAATTTTTTACAGGAATATTTTATTCAAAGTTTTTTACAGAAATAATTTTCGTGGGAAATTTTTAACAAAAATATGTTCCGTTTAAAATTTTGAAAGAAATATCTTTTATCGAAAATTTTGTCAAAAATATTTTTCGTCAAATTTTTTTGACGGAAATGTGTTTCGTCAAAAATTTTGACGGAAATGTGTTTCGTTACAAATTTTAACGAAAATTTTTTTCGTCCAAAATTTCGATAAAAACTTTTTTCATCAAAAATTTTGACGTAAATTTGTGTCAAAAATTTTGACAGAAATTTTTTCGTCAAAAATTTCGACGGGAATTTTTTTCGTTAAAAATTTCGACGAAAATTTTTTTCGTCAAAAATTTCAACATAAACATTTTTCGTCAAAAATTTCAACAAAAACTTTTTCCGTCAAAAATTTCGTTGGAAATTTTTTTGATGGAAATTTTTTTCGTCAAAAATTTCAACCAAAACTATTTTCGTCAAAAATTTCGACGAAAATTTTTTCGTCAAAAATATTTACGGAATTTAGATTCTGTAAAGAATTTTGACGAATTTTTTTTTTCGTCAATTTTTTTACAGAAACGTTTTCTGTCAAAACTTTTTACGAAAAAATTTTCATGCAATAATTTTTTTAAAAAGTGACAATTTTCTAAAAATTATTTATTTTTATTTTTTCTAATAATTTCTATGCACCATTTTATTATAAATATTTTTTTTAAAAAATACATATTATTTTTTTAGAAGGCCCGCGGGCTGGCCCTAACCCATAGGGCTTTGGCCCGTGTGGATCTATATCATTGTGGACTTTTTGGCCCTAACCCACTTGGACTAGTGCTAAATGGGCTGGGCTGGCCCATTTTGACAGCTCTACTCTCAACCACATCTATTCCAATAAAGATCCAATTAATTATTGAGTCAGGCTCAATCGTATACAATCTAACCCAACATCTATTTACTGATCAAATAGAAACAATAAAAATTACATTTGTATCAAGTGAAGCTCGAAGGAACACGCAGGCACAAGATCCTAGGGGAATCCAATGATCTAAATCAAACAGATAAAAATAAAATTGGGTCGTACCAATTTTGATTCAAATCAAGTATCATTGATTAGGTTCTTGAATTCATAATATTTTAATTTAAAATCCATATCCGATTACCTAATGAACTTTTTCAGTTTTGTTTAAGCTTTCGAAGTTTTGATTTTCAAACTTCAATAATTAGGTCTCTTCATTTATTTGACATCTGTAACATCCTCAGGGTGGGGAGTGATCGTTGGTATAAAGAGGTACGGATAAAGAGCTGCTCCTAACAGACTTTCAGCAGAGTTTACATGAATGAATCGAATCGACACCCGAAAGAGTGGAATTTCAAAGACTGTGCAAGTATGAGACTGCACAGATTGGAATAACTTATAAGAATTAATTAATACTACCTATACTAACAAGATGCATCTACTTTTCGGTAGTCTGAAACGAAAGAACTCCATAGTTAAGCGTACTTGACTTGCAGTAATTCTGATATGGATAACCTACTGAGAAGTTTTCCCAGAGAATGTACAAGTGAGAAAACATCACTACTTAATGTTTAAACCACTACTTAGTGTCTTTAATTATATTTACTGTCTAACTTTAACACATATTTTATACGTAAAAGATTAATGAGAGAAATACAAAATAATTATAGAAACAACTAAGTATCGATGGAATGTAGTATTAAAGTTTAGAATTAATTTGAATATTTTCATACATCATAGAAGAGTAATACACTAATATTTTATCTTGCAATAAAATAATTAAAAGTTTTAGAAAAATAACAATGAATAAAGACACAAATTTTAAAAAATATATAGAATAATTTATATTTTTACTTTGATTTTACTATACAAACCAAAACAACATTAGTTTAATTTGAATTGACCCAAAAACTAAACAACTGCAACTGCAAGATGCAGCTGCATAGAACATGATCATATTTACACAGTGGGGACAAGCTAGCTAGCTAGCCCACGTACACTATTATTCCGTCCTTTTCAATGCTCTGGACTCAAATGAAAATTTTCTATTATATACATTGTTTAAAGAGTAAAGTGCATAGAAATAAGCAATTTTTATTTAAAAAGTAATGCAAAAATGATATAGTAAAAATCGTTTAGGAATATAAAATAAGAGGTTATATTTTCTTTTGTCGCAGAGCATATCAAATTTTCCTGCACATTCATGGAAAATTGTGTCAACAGTTTTTTTATTTTATTTTATTTTATTAAATAATGGGATTCATTTCAAAAAATGTATCCATTACATAAGAGATCCATTTGCCTGTTGATGAAGAATAAAATTTCCCATAAAATAAAGAAAAAAACTACTC
The DNA here is from genome assembly GCF_033153095.1 of Gastrolobium bilobum. Taxonomy (NCBI): domain Eukaryota; kingdom Viridiplantae; phylum Streptophyta; class Magnoliopsida; order Fabales; family Fabaceae; genus Gastrolobium; species Gastrolobium bilobum. The sequence goes on along the minus strand of NW_026897251.1, from coordinate 240,690 downwards.
TTATGTTACATGTGATAAATTTCTCTTCTACACATCTTTCGATAACTGTGTCATCTTTTTTTTTTTTTTCAAGTAGTGGAGCCCACAAATTTATCTCTATGACATGAGATAACTTATCTCCTTTAACATGAGATTAATAAAATACTAAAATAAATAGTGTGTAAATATTATAATTCAGATTGGTGCATTGCCCTGTGAAATGCAAGTGTCTTATTGCACGATGAATTATATAACCAACAAAACATCTTTGCATTGCCCTACCTGGCTACCTTCCATCTAGGGAATATACTTGATTGAAAAATTTAATAGTACATATAGAAATATGAAGAGTAATGTATAGATAAAATTGATGTAATATATATATATTTATAAACCACGGAGAATGAATAGAAATGGATTTAAGAGTTATTTAACAATTTTCAATTTAATTTAACATTATCGGTAAGATATAGGTTAAATTGGTCTGTAGGTCCATGTACTTATTGCAAAATTTTGAATAGTTTTTTTTTATCATTTAAAAACTATATAGTCTAATGTCCAGATTCAACGAGAACCCAATTGAAAAAGTTTTCAAAGTAGATGGATAGAAGATCTGAAAAACTAAGTGGAGTTAAAAAGTTGCTAATTAAGATTCCTTCGATAAGCATGTCTCCAAGTTATAGACCTACATGTATGATCGTTGGCAATTTGAAAGGTGGGCTGAATCCATCACAAGTTCACACATAGAACGTGGCCATAACCACTTGGTTTCTTTCTCTACCCGTGTCTTACTCAAGCTATCAACGTGATAGAATTCGATAGGAACAGGTTGAATATAAGCCTTTTATGCGTTAATGTCAAGCTACATTTGCTGACTTACCTTCCAAATATACAAGTATCAAATATATGAAATGAGAGTGAACCTATCCCGTGTGTGCTAAATTAATTCTAATGCCAACGAGCCCAACTTTGTGATAGTAAATATGTTCTATTGTTGATCTTAATGCTTGCTGATCCCATAAAGTTGTTGGAAAGTTAATTGGAGATAACTGCATGATTGAAAAAGTTGGCTTGACAAGTATAGTTTCATTTCTTACTTTGATGGGGAGAGGGAGGCTTTCACGCAATTTTTTATATTATCAAGCGTTGTTTTATTAAGATATATATATATAGGGGCATGATCATCTTACACCGGTGTAAGAATAATAAATATTACACCAAATCTTAATCATTGATTTTCTACATCTAACGGTTAAGATTTATATATATATATAGAGGAAGGATCCGTTTACAAACTTTATTTGAAATTTTTTACAAATTACACTATGTTCTCCCGAGATAAGATAGTGTAATTTGTAAGAATTTGTAAATAAAAAAGTTGGTAAATATAACTTGCCCTATATATATATATATTCTTTCCGAAACAGAATTTACCTTGGCTTGCTAATTCCCTTGATAAGGATCATCCTTGATTGACTTTGCGAAATTTAACATTAGAAGACTTAAAATTTATGCACTTATATGAATATAATAACCCCACATGTAATTGGGGATTTAATTATAAATTAATAATTTTAATCATAATATTGAAGAATAATTATAAGAAAAATATAAGAAAAAGAAATAAAGTCACATTTGATGAAAAAGAGTAAAAATGATAGTGTTGGTGTAACATCCTCTATAACTGACTAGGATAGAAGATATCACATTAATTTGTAAGTGAAATTCTAACGCAACAGATATGAAATGAGGCATATGACAAAATATTCTTAATCTTTAATTGTACAGAAGTCGATTTCACTATTACATCAGAAATATATTATAATCTAAACTATTTAGAAACATTTTATTTCTATTAATTTGCTCCACTAAGCTCCATATAGTCTTCAAAGTCTTTAGCCATAGTGTTTTATCTTACTCCAAAGCTACATATACTGGTCTGTTTACTCTGGAAGGGTTAGCATAAAAACAAACACACGTGAGATAAATCTCAGTAATATTGGGATTTTTGAACTATAACTGATCCAGCCACTTTAGTGAAAAATATCATTCTCACAGAATAAAATTTATAATAAGAAAATAATATTATAAACAATAAATATAAGCCCAACCTTTGTGGGTTCTTCATTCAGTCATACCCAAACCTTTGTGGGTTCTAGATACATATATAGGAACGTGTAATCTTTAACTGAAATGACTAATGCTCAATTCTGGAGCGTCTAAACTCTGTGGGTTTTGTATGTGAAAGGTTCTGTATGGCGGAGCTCAAACCATGATAAGGCGTCCCTTACCCTATAACCATTTTGATCCCCTTGTTGGTAAGTCACGTCAGAATCATTCAGTAAAATATTACATATTCCATTAGTATACAATTGGTACCAAAGAAATTCTTTAATCTTTATAATCTTGATTCAAAATTATTCTCATATCTACTATAAGTAAATTCATCAAATTAACAAAGCAAATATAGAAAATAAAGTAAAAGAATAGAAAGAATACATAAAATAATTTTGGCAAAGTAACGGCATATTCACAACTTTTAAAGAAATAACTCTAAAATACCAACTTTAAACATAACATAGATAACAACAGAATCAACATAGCTTTATAAAATATCTAAAAAACAACTTTAAAAGTAAAGTAGAGAATGAGTTGCTTACTCCCAATATTACCTTCCCTTTTCTTTTTTTTCTTTCTTTTTTTTATCTTCCTCTTCTTCTTCCTCTCTTTCTTTCTTTCTCTCTCTCTTTCCTTCTCTCTCTCTCTCTCTTCTTCTTCCTAAGTTTCTAAATGGGGGGGTGGGGTGTATATAGATTTTGAAAAATGAATGTAATCATTACTTTTTATAAAAATCTAAGGAATCTTAATCATTACGTTTATAAATATCTAAAGAATCTTAATCATTACGTTTATAAATATCTAAGATATTTTATCAAAATATCTAAGATATTTTTATTTCTTATTATATATATATTTAAATATTATATATCCCCTCTCCTAATTAAAAATTGTGTCCTCAAAATTTAGACATATCTCATAAGAAAATTTCGGGAAATTCTGTCGTAATTCTTCTTCTTTTTCCCATGTTGCCTCTTGTGGTGAAAGTTTTTTCCAACGCACTTTAATTAACGGAATTATCTTATTTCGTAGTTGCTTTAGACTTTTATCAATGATTTGAGCAAGTATGGTCTTAATAGTCAAATTCTCTTTAACTTGTACTGAGTCTATATCAAGAATGTGAGAGGGATCTGGGACATACTTTCTAAGCTAAGAAACATGAAAAACACTGTGGAGATTAGAAAGATGAGGTGGAAGAGCAAGTTGATAAGCAACTAGCCCTATTTTTCGGAGTATTTGAAATAGACCAATATACCTAGGACTCAATTTCTTAACTTTGAGGGTTCTGCCTACATCTGTGGTAGGAGAAAGTTTAAGAAAGACATGTTCTCCTTCTTCAAAATATAAAGGTTTTCGCCTGTTATCAGCATAATTTTTCTGTCTGCTTTGTGCCTTTTCAAGGATTTCCTTTATCATCTGAACTCGTGTCGAGGTTTCTTGGACTAATTCCGGTCTCAATAACTGTTTTTCTCCTTTTTCATACCAACACATTGGAGATCTACACTTTCTTCCACAGAGTGCCTCATATGGAGCCATTTCAATACTAGAGTGGTAACTATTATTATAGGCAAACTCTATTAATGACAGGTATCTACCCTAACTACCTTCTTGCTCAAGGATGCAAGCTCTCAGCATATCCTCTAAAGTTTGAATGGTTCTCTCAGTTTGACCATCAGTTTGAGGATGATATGTTGTATTAAGTCTCAACTTAGTTCCAAAGGCTTGCTGTAAACATCCCCAAAATCTAGAAGTAAATCTAGGGTCTCTATCTGACACAATACTTAGAGGTACCCCATGAAGTTTGAAAATTTCTTTTATATATAGTTGGGCTAACCTCTCAATAGAATATTGAGCCATAATTGGTAGAAAATGAACAGATTTGGTTAATCGATCAATGATTACCCAAATTGCATTGTATCCCTCTTGGGTTCTTGGTAAACCCATCACAAAATCAGTGGCTACACTTTCCCACTTCCATTCTGGTATGTCTAATGATTGAAGTAATCCTTAAGGCTTTTGATGTTCAATTTTCACTTTTTGACAAACTAAACATCTTGAAACGTACTCATCAATATCCTTTTTCATTCCTAGCCACCAAAATGTCTTTTTCAAATCTTGATACATTTTGGTGGAACCAGGGTGAACTATGAAGTTACTGCTATGTGCCTCATTCAAAACTTCTTTCATCAATTCTTCCTTTTTAGGTACAACAATTCTTCCTTGAAATTTCACCAAACCATCCTCCCTCTTGATAAATCTTTCCTATTTCAAAGACTTTTCTAAACCAGAATCTTCTTGCTGAGCTTCTCTAATTTTATCTATCATCTCATTATCTATTTTTATTTCACTAATACCTAAACTTCGAGGCAATACAGTCACAGATAATTTCATATCTCTAAATTTTTCCAACAATTCCATTTCTTTGACCATTAAATGTGACATATGAAGAGATTTTCTGCTTAAAGCATCAGCTACCATATTACCTTTTTCTTGATGGTATTTAAGTTCAAAGTTATAGTATTTCAAAAATTCTATCCACCTCCTTTGCCTCATATTCAATTCTTTTTGGTCAAATAAATATTTAAGACTCTTATGATCACTACAAATCTCAAACTTGACTCCATACAAATAATGCCTCCAAATTTTAAGGGCAAAAACTACTGCAGCTAATTCTAAATCATAAGTTGGATAATTTTTCTCATAAGGTCTCAATTGGCTTGATGCATAAGCTACAACTTTTCCTTCTTGCATTAAGACACATCTTAATCCCTTCTTAGATGCATCACTGTAAATCTGAAATTTTCCTAATGGATAGAGGATTATTAAAATTGGTGCAAATGTCAACTTATTCTTCAAATCTTGAAAAAAAATTCACATTCTTGTGTCCAAACAAAAGGAACTCCCTTTCTAATCAACCTAGTTAAAGGTAACACTAGTTGTGAAAATCCCTTAATAAATCTTCTATAATATCCTGTCAATCCTAGGAAACTCTTGATCTCAGTTATAGTCTTAGGTCTCTCCCAGTGTATTACAACCTCAATTTTACTAGGATGAACTCTTACTCCTTCGTTTGAAATAACATGCCCTAAGAACTTAACTTCTTCCATCCAGAATTCACATTTTGAAAGTTTGACATACAACTGTTTATCTTTCAAAATTTGTAAAACTATTCTTAAATGTTCCTGATGCTCCTCTTTATTCCTAGAATATATTAAAATATCATCTATAAACACCACTAGAAATTGATCTGGGTAAGGTCTAAAAATTCTATTCATATAATCCATAAATACTGCTGGAGCATTTGTCAATCCAAAAGGCATCACTAGATACTCATAATGTCCATACTTAGTCCTAAAGGCTGTCTTTGGAATATCTTTAGTCTTAATTTTGATCTGGTGATATCCTGATAGTAAATCTATTTTAGAAAATATTGTGGCTCCTCTCAACTGATCTAAAATGTCATCTATCCGAGGCAAAGGATGTTTATTTTTAATGGTGACTTTGTTTAGTTTCCTATAATCTACACACAACCTCATACTTCCATCTTTTTTCTTGACAAAGAGCACTAGTGCTCCCCAAAGTGACACACTTTGTCTGATGAACTACTTTAATAGAAGTTCCTCTAATTGTTTCTTTAGTTCAACAAGCTCTTCAGGTGACATCCTATAGGGTGCAATAGAAATTGGCCCTACTCCAGGTATTAGGTCAATGGAGAATTCAATTTCTCTGTTTGGGGGTAAACCTGAAATTTCATCCGGAAAAACCTCTGAGTATTCAGAGACAATAGGGACACTGGTTGTTTCAGATTTAGCCTTTGCTTATGAAATATTAAAGAGAACATATCCTTATGCTCCATCTAACAAACTCTTCCTAAGTTGGGAAGTTGACAAGAATAAAGATTCACTAGAAAGTTCTGACTCTTTTGTGAAATTTTTTTTTTTTATTATGACAATCAATGACCAGACAATTAGTAGACAAGCAATTTATACCAAGAATCACATCTATATGAATCATAGGCAAACAAACTAAATCTACCTCAAACAATTTCCCTTCGAGTTGAAAGTGCCAATTTCTACAGACTTGAGATGTGATTATCTTTTCTCCAGTAGGAAGAAAGATTTCAAGATAAGAAGGTAAAATAGAAATTGATAATTTTAAATTTTGAGCAGAAGATAAGGATATGAAAGAATGAGTAGCCCCAGAATCAAAAAGTACAGTTATAAGAGAATATTGTATTAAGCCCGTACCTTGAACCAAGTTTGAAGCTTGAGCCGCTTCCTGACCACTTAGGGTGAAAACTCTTCCTCTTGTTGTAGGTTGGTTTGATGAATTCTTACCTTGATTCTGAGGACAATTCCTCAACATATGTCCAGGCTTCCCACACTTAAAGCACACACCTCTTCTTGCCAAGCATTCTCCAACATTATTTTTCTTGCATTTTGGGAGAAATAATAATATAAAAAATAAATATAAGCCCAACCTTTATGGGTTCTTCATTCAATCATACCCAAACCTTTATGGGTTCTACCCAAAATTTGTGGGTTCTAGATACATATATAGGAACGTGTAATCTTTAACTGAAATGACTAATGCTCAATTCTGGAGCGCCCAAACTCTGTGAGTTCTGTATGTGAAAGGTTCTGTATGGCGGAGCTCAAGCCATGATAATGTATCCCTTACCCTATAACCATTTTGATCCCCTTGTGGGTTAGTCACGTCAGAATCATTCAGTAAAAGATTACATATTCCATTAGTATTCAATTGGTACCAAAGAAATTCTTTAATCTTTATAATCTTGATTCAAAATTATTCTCATATCTACTATAAGTAAATTCATCAAATTAACAAAGCCAAATATAGAAAATAAAGTAAAAGAGTAGAAAGAATTCATAAAATAATTTTGGCAAAGTAATGGCATATTCACAACTTTTAAAGAAATAACTCTAAAATACCAACTTTAAACATAACATAGATAACAACAGAATCAACATAACTTTATAAAATATCTAAAAAACAACTTTAAAAGTAAAGTAGAAAATGAGTTGCTTACTCCCAATATTACCTTCCCTCTTTTTTTTCTTCTTTCTTTCTTTTTCTCTTCCTCTTCCTCTTCTTCTTCTTTCTTTCTTTCTTTCTTTCTCTCTCTCTCTCTCTCTCTGTGTGTGTGTGTCTTTCCTTCTCTTTCTCTCTCTCTCTTCTTCTTCCTAAGTTTCTAAATGGGGGGGGTTATATAGATTTTGAAAAAGGAATGTAATCATTACTTTTTATAAAAATCTAAGGAATCTTAATCATTACGTTTATAAATATCTAAGATATTTTATCAAAATATCTAAGATATTTTTATATTATTATTTCTTATTATATATATATTTTTTAAGATATTACAGTTGGGGTAAAAATGCAGGTAAACAAAGTTACCCAAAAAATGAAAGTAAAGTTAGAAATATGACTAGAAAAATATTTTAGTTTATTGGGTAAAGTTTGATAGTGAATAGAAGTGAGTAGATAGATGAGTTTTTATCCAGTTAAAATATCTTAACACATTTAAGTTAAAGAAACAGAACCCTTTGTCATTTTTCTTCTTTCTTCTTTGTCGAACCCGAAGCCATTAGAAGGAAAGCTTAAATTGCAACTTCTTCATTTCTTGATGAAATCAAGTGAGATAAAAAGCAAAGATGTTTAGAATTGGGAGACAAACACAACCCCTAATCCATAATCTATCAAAAAACCTCGTATTGAGAGAAAATGGAAGGGAAAGTGGCGCCCTTTTGTTGATTGAAGGTCCAAGAAGGTGTTTTGATCTCATTTGAGGTTGGAAATCCACTCATTGGGTGATTCTAGGTAAGTTTAAGTTAGGAAATCCTAATTTTCTTTGAGTTTTGAGAAAGATTGAATTTAGGTTTCCATTTTGAAAGTTTGGCTTGAATGATCATGTTAGAGCTTGATTGAGGCTTAGTCTATGTTGAGAAAAGTGTCTAGATGAGAATTTTAATGGTGAAAATGTATTCGAAAAATTAAAGATGCTGTATTTTTGAATAGTGTTGTATATATGAATAGTGACGTGTACGTGAATAGTACTGTAGAGATAAACAGTACCGTATGTATGCATTTACGATGGATGATGATGGAAATTAATGGTTATCCATGTTATTAATTATGTAGTTTTGAGCAAAGTGACTCAATGGTTGAAGAGAGTTCATTGGAAACAACTTTGGGTTGAAAACCTAATTTCCTTGAAAATCACATAAAGAGTAAATTTAAGTTAAAATTTAATTAGTCATTGGGTATATGTTAAGTGAAAAGCTTTGAAGGCTTAAAAAAATAAAAGTTAAGGTGGAATTAAATGTGGTAGACTATTATATATGAATACTGATTGTCTTCACATCTTGGAACTAGGTTGTGACTTTGTGAGAGATAGTGATTGTGACTCTGTGGACACGAGATTTATTGGAGGACAGTGCTTGACATGTAAGCTTTTGGTTCTTGGGGTTAATCCCTCGTTCGTTCCACTAGACTCTGAGAAATGATGGTTCTTTGATATGGTATATTGAAAATGATTTGTTATATAATGCATGTATATGTATGTATGTTGGTGTGCCACACAAGACGGTGTTTCCTTGTGTGAGGCATAAGACAATGTTTCCTTATGCATAGTATGAGATGATGTTTCCTCATACGGTATGTTGCAAGACGGTGTTTCCTTGCGTAATGCATACTTGTTATATTCTCTGGCCAGTAGAATTTATTATTTGCGCATTACATTGTCATACATGTTCTAATGCATCCATAGATTTTATAATGTGGTTATACCATAAGTGAGCTTAGGGGTGGAGGAACCCTCCAAGGGTCCCTAGCTTACTGAGGTAATATTATTATCCCACCCCGCATTATAGGGATCACCATTTCAGGTACAGGAGCTGATGGTACTAAGGCATCGCGTGACAAGAGGCCAGATGAGAGATACTACTTGACATGATTGTCAAAGGGTCTTGTGGATATTTAGATTTGTACCTGACATACTTATTTTGAGTTGTATATGCCACGTATTTTTTGAGAGTATAAAAGATATCTATGCCATGTCGATAGTCTGTATATGCTGTTAGTGATGCATGCTCAGATTTATGTTACTTATTTCATTGCATCTCTTTTGTTTATTTGATGTAATTATATAAGTAGCATCATAGACATTATTTTGAGATAGTATGATTATGAGATAGCTTAGGCCATGAATGGTTGAGCAATATGTTTTATCTATAAGATAGCTTAGGCCATGAGATAGTATGATTAAACTGTCAATCAGGTTGAAATTATCATGGTTGAAATTATCCCTAATGGTCCAAAATACAGACGAAATATTGTTCATTTTATTTTGGCCACAGAAGGAGAAACGTTTGCAATACATAAGAAAAAAGAAAAAATTTATTCAATTAACTTCCGCATTAATTAAGTTAAGCATGTCGTGCTTATAATCACATAACTATTAATTAACCGGCTGAAAGAAAGGCATTACAATGACTTTTGGTACATGTATCGGTAATTTAGATAAAATGACTTTCCAATTCTCTCTGTTGATTGTTATATGAAATTTAAAGTTGAACGGAATCAAATTTAACTTCAATGAAATGTATTCTTATATAAAAAACAAAAACAGAACTGTTCTCATGTATAATATTTAAATTATTTATAAGTATATTCTTAGGGAAAAATATTTATCTTTTTAAATGACATAATTGTGTCATTTCATTCTCATAAAGAGGTGAAACTCACACCTTTTTTTTTTGTCCACTATCTCTTCTCCTTTATCTATCTATTTTTCTCATTTAAAATGGCACAATTTTACATCCATTAAAATTACACATAAACTATGTTACATTATTTCGAGAATGATTTGACTTTTCATTTTATTTTTTCTTAAAAAATAATATGTGTCATTCTCTATTTATATTATTTTAAATTTTGCAACTAATTACTTTTAAATTAATTGTGAATATTTTTCAAAGATTTTATATTTTTTAAAAAAATATTTTGAATTATATTTATCAAATTAATTTTATATATCTTTATTATAATTAATTTTTTCTCTTGAATGTTTATTTTCATTAATTTAAAAGTATTCGAAGTTTCAAACAATGCACAAGATACTCGTCAGCTCTTTTTATAACTTCTTAAAAAAAATATTGTCAATTTAAAAAGGCAAACATTATTTTGGTAATTGTCGAATTTGAAAGGTTAACATTACAATGTTTCGAATAAATTTTTTTGCAGTGATCCATGCATTCAAGTCATACCACACCCATCAAAATAAAGAGAATTTCTTTCCTGAAAAGTTAAAAACAATTTTTTTTACCAAAAGCAATATTCAGTTAACATGGGCTCATTACACTCATTCAGCTTGGCTAACTTTTTTTTTTTGTAGCTTTTCTTCTTTTCAAAAAGGAGAAATTAAATTAAATATTTGTTCATAAACTTATTTTTAAAAAAAAATATTTTTTTCAATAAAAAATATAGAAAATTAATACAAAAATTTCAGGAGAAGTTTCTAATTTTTAGCTTCTGACTATGCTATTGATCATCATGCTCAAATTATTTGAAACCTTTTTTTAATATAGTCGTATATTAAAAAAAATTAATATTATTTATATAAATAAATAAATAGTTGATACAAAATTAATATATTTATAAATATATTATTCATAAATTTATATATTAGTATATAGATATTTTTTTTTATTCTTAAATATATTGAAAAATAAGTATTTGATGGAATTTTATTTTTTATTTTTCAAATAGTAATTATATTTATCTTAAGCTTCCTTAATAATATAAAGGTATGTAATTATATACTCTTTAGAGTTGGCTTTTTGACCCTTTTGCCCCTCATTAATTAATTAATAACCAATTTGCCCCTGATCAAGAACTATCCACCAACCTGTCCCCTTTTAGTCGACTACCTTGCTGTTTTAGTCGAGCAAATGGTCAAACTTCAGAAAGTGGACTTCCGCAAATTTAGTCGACTAAAAAATCATCTTAATCGACTACATTTTTAGGATATTTAGTCGACTAAGTATCGATATTTAGTCGACTAAATATCGACGGATTTGTTTTTTAAAAACCCCCCATTCGGCAGAGGGGGAGTATGATGACCTAATCGACTAAGGAGGCGGCCCAAACCCCAAATCTGCAGGAGCAGCTGAAGAACGCCCCAAACCCTTCCTTTAGGCGTGTGGATTGCCCCCAAATTTGGTCCAAATCGTGAAATCTGAAGGATAGGTAAGGTTTCTTAACTTGCATTGTGTTTTAGGTTTAGGAATTTTTTGTATTTGTTTGTTGTCCGAATTTGTGAACTCTAATCAAAGCGTTTGTTGTAGGTTTTGTAACCCTAATCTACTAAGGTTTATTTTTTTGCATTGTGTGAATTTTTTTGTTTGAAAAGTTTGTATGGGGCAAAAGTTTGCTTTTGGTTTACAGCGCTTATGTTGCAAGTTTTCATTACCATCATGACATGTTTCATATAGTTAAATGCTGACATGTTTCATTGTAGGTACCCTAAACAAATGACGAGCCGCAGAAGACCAAGCGATGAGGGCAATGAGTCACTTGAGAGACGCACCAAGCATAGGCAAGAGCGGCCTTCTTCGTCAAGGCGACAAGACGAAGAGCCTGATACTGTTGACCTCCCGTATGGGTATCTGTTTGAGGACGACCCTGCCGTCCACGCTTCATTCGTACGTGACCATTTGAACCGGCCGTTATGTGCTCCAAAATCTTTGGATACAGCCTTTTTTGATAAGGAGGGATTTGAAATTGTGGGGGTGTTGGAGGCGGCACATCTGAGGGTGTTGGCCGAGACCCTATGTCCGTATTCAGAGCTTATGGTGCGGGCCTTCTACCATAACCTCAGCTACGTACAGGGCGAGCTGAGGTCGAGGGTCTGTGGAATAGAGATCATCATGACGGCACCTGCATGGTTGGAGATACTCGGCTATGATTTTGACTCTTCTCAGACTGTGGTGTATGACGCTGATAGTGGTGTAGTACTTCCAGGATATGTACGAGAGGATGCCGTGCAGGAGCAGAGAAGAGTCCGTGGGGAACACTTGCACTATACGGTGGGGTTTCTTTCTGTGGAGTCCCGTATACTACACTATGTCCTCACCCACGTTCTGTTTCCGCGATCTTTTAATCATTCCAGGGTGTTGGAACATGACATTCCCATTATGTGGGCTATCCGACATGCCCAGATGGTGAACTGGAGGCACTATATCTGTTGGTTTATGTTTAAGGCCAAACATAAGGGTCATCTTCCATACTCCTGTCTGGTACAGAGGATATTGGTTCACTTTGGTGTTCCCATGGAGACTGAGCTGTTGAAGAAGACCATGGGCTATAATTGCAAGTTCGGAAAGTGTCTATTGGAGCAGTGCAAGATTACTAAGAACACGAGATCGGGTGTGTGGGAGTTTAGTGGTATGCCCCAGGTTGAGGTTCCTTATGTTGCCCCAGATGACCATATTGTTGAGCCAGATGTGGAGGAGGAGGAGGAGGAGGAGGATGTGGCTGAGGTTGAGGAGATAGCTGAACCTGAAGGTGGATTTTCACTGCGTGATGTCATGAAGGGCATAAATGCAATGACAAAGAAGATAGGAAAGATGGCGTTGGCACATAAAAAATGGAGAAAGAAAGGGAATGAAAGGTTTAGACACATACAGGGAAGGTTTAAGGGTGTGGAAGACAGGCTTGCTCGTCTGGAGCTTGCAAGAGGTGGTCAGGTAGCTGAGGCAGCAAGGGATGGGGGTCATGTGTCAGATGAGGACGACTCGGAGACGGACACAGACGGGGATGACGAGTAGATTTAGGGTGTACATCATGTTATTGTGTTTTGTTCATGTATTTCCTTTAAGTCGTTGATGTAATGTAACTTTTTTTAATGAATGCAAAATTGTTATGTTTTTTGGATCTATGTTATGTTGTGTAATGAATTTAATTCCATTTCAATATTGTATAACTTATGAATGGAACCTTTTTAGCAATTTGATCATCACGGCACAAAACAATATTGAACAGGTCACATTCGTCCATAACACATCACAGCAAATCAGTACATGTGTTCAAAAAGGCTACATCTTGTATTGTTAACCGTAAACAAACGTTATGACAACATACGACTTGGTTTTAGGAATTTAATGTCCACATGGGTTTTTTGACTCGGAAATTATGCTCCCTAAGTCACACTCCCTTAGTGGATCAGTGTAGAGTGGAAACCTAGGGCAAAAAACATGTGTAATTCGGATTTGGGGTCCTAAACCAACAATTTAGTCGATTAACCTGTACTGGTTTAGTCGACTAGGTTAGTCGACTAAACCAGTACAGGTTAATCGACTAAATTGTTGGTTTAGGACCCCAAATCCGAATTACACATGTTTTTTGCCCTAGGTTTCCACTCTACACTGATCCACTAAGGGAGTGTGACTTAGGGAGCATAATTTCCGAGTCAAAAAACTAAGATGAGTCAAATACAAATATCATGACATCAAATACAAACATAGCACCGTCATTACATTCAAATACAAACATCATGACATCAAATACAAACATAGCACCGTCATTACATTCAAATACAAACATCAAAAATACAAACATCACCGTCATTACACAAACATCATGACATCAAATACAAGCATATAAAACCATAAATGCCTATAATGTTAAACCATCAAAACATTAAGCCCTTCCCCTGCTTCCTCCGCAATTCATCTTGTATTGGGAATCCTCATAGGACATGTACGTTTGTTGTGACCAATTTGCTTACACAGGCTACATCTACTCTGACTGCTTGTCGGTTGAGACTCAACCCAATCCATCTCATTCTGTATCCTTGACGATTTGGGTCTTCCTTGTGCACGTACCAAAGATGCATTTGGGATAATGGTTGGGCCATCAATTTGTGGAATCAACAACTCATTGCCCATTGGATACCAATGAGCAGCATATACCTTATCAATTTGTGCAATTGAGAACACAGGATCAACATAATCATAGTGGTTTAACTTTTCTACCTTGCACACCGCTAAGACATGACTGCAAGAGAATCTTCTAGATGTGAACCGTCCACATTGACATTTGCGATTGAGCAAGTCCACCCTCATTATGTCACCTGCATCATGAGTTGATTGATTGTAGGCATCCTCAACTTCAAATAGCTGCAGGTCCCTATCAAAAACCCGCACACGGAGGCTCACTGTTAATTGATCATTTTTTTGGATGATATCCTCAACTTTTTTTGCAATTCTCCAACCCTTTGCCTTTGCCTTTTGGATCTTTTCACGTCTCTTGACGAAATACTCAACAAGTCTACTTTGAGTCATCTTCACCAATGCTGTTATAGGCAAATTACGTGCACCCCTCAGGACCTTATTCACACACTCAGATAAGTTAGTCGTCATGTGACCAAACCTCCGACCGTCCTCATCGTAAGACCTGCACCATTTTTCTTTGGGAATCTGATCTATCCATGAAGCTACTTGAGGGTTACTGTCGATAAAATCCTGGAATCTGATATCAAAATGAATCTTTGAACTCAAGTACCCTGAAATACAAAATGATGCGTTAGATACAAAAGGATGAATTATATACAATTTGTACATATTAAAAAGAAGATTGTACCTAGCTTCATCAGGGTTTTCTTTAATTCCACATCTCTGAACTTAGTGTTAAAGTTTCTTCCGATGTGGCGTAGACAAAACACATGATACGCAAATGGTGGCTGCCAACCGGCATGATCTCTTACAGCCCTGATGATGCTGGGATGACGATCGGATATTAGACAAATGCCATGCTTATGTGTGACGTGAAAACGCATGAGGCTAAGAAACCACGACCAATCATCCAATCTCTCACCAGGAGGAACAATAGCAAATGCAATAGGGAGAATGTAACCATCTCCATCTTGTGAAGTTGCAATCAAAAGAGTTCCTTTGTATTTACCGTACAAATGCGTGCCATCAATTTGGATTATGGGTTTACAATATTTGAAGGCCTCAATGCACTGGTGAAAGGTCCAAAATACTCGGTGAAAGACAGCCTTATCCGTATACACTCGACGTTCATCAACACATTGGTCTGTATCAATCTTGAACACAGAACCCACATTAACCTGCGTCATGTATGTCAGCCAACCAGGCAAGAATGCATACGATTTATCCCAGTCGCCAAATAACTTGACAATGGCTTTCATTTTAGCCTTCCAAGCTTTCCTGTAAGATATGTTGTATCCATACAAACGTTGTACCCTCTCTTGAATAAGAACTGGCTTCAATGATGGATCTTCTTTTAACATACCTATATAAAAAAAAACACCGGCCAACAGTCAGAATACAAACTGATTAACGTTAACATACCTTAGGAAGTTAGATATATCGAATAATACATACTGATAATGGTTGCACATATCACATCAGAATGCAACTGTCTATGATCCCGGGTAAGACCTTGGTTTAGGCAGGTGTGTTCTTTAACCCATTTACTAACCACCCAAGTATTTCCATTCTTCGGCAACAATGCCCTCACATACCAGGGACATCCATCATTATGGTGTCGACACTTCATCACAAATCTATGGTCATCACTTTTTGCCACAACGGCAGTACGGTGAGCCTTCATACAATATAATTTGACTGCATGTTGCATTTCAGATTTGCTACGAAACTCCTGATACAAATATAAAGGATCCCCTAATTGCCAGCCACCGTGATCATCATCGTCACCATACAATATCTCTGTCTCATCATTAGGGTGGGCCCAATTAATGAAGGTATAATGTGAGCTTTCATTCCAAAATGGCTCGACCTCAGAACCTACGGATGCATTATAATGCCACCGTCAATACCATTCATAACAAAAAAAATAATTGCTAAATTAAATCTTTAAAAAACAAATCTTACCACTGCTAACAGGGTCAACACGAAGTGGTCTCGTAACCTGCGAACCCGGGGATGGTGAGCTTGTGTCAGCGTTGAAATCACCCTCTACGTCAGTATCTGACGTGTCACCTAGTGGAATAACACTCTCAGGTTCACCGTCCTCATCGCTGTCCATATCGGCATCCTGTTCATCCTCATCTATTTCCCGCAGTGTTATCTGACTTATGACATGTGCAGGTGCAGATAAATCGACTACTCTTTCTTCATGACCAAAATACGGTTCACTTCTTGTATGCATGAGTGCAGATGAAGATTGACCACAATCTAATTCAACATATATCTCAATAAAATTTTGAAATTTTCGGTCAACAATTGCATCTATGACACATTCGACATCTTCATCATCACATATATCGTTACCAATGTAGTAAATAACATCCTTACCAACTGTTGTCTCTACCCTGGCAATCATCCGTTGAACGCATTGGCTGCCTTGCAAACCCAATTTTTGCTGAATTCTCTCCTTTAACTCATTGTATGTAGTGCCCCGTTTGATTTTCAACATTTTCGTTTTTCCTTCAAATTGAACACCATTGGGGCCTTCATAATGCTTTCCATCATAGTAGATCATTGTCACATACATGTTTGGACTTGTGCTCATCTTCCTCACGAAATTGGGACTTGGGTTCTGAAATTGGGGGTTTGGGTTCGGATTTTGGGGTTTGGAATTGGGCAATGACAATGATTTCACAATATTAGGTCTGTAGAGATGGTGGGATGAAATACAATCGGATTGAGAGGATTACACATGAACAAAGGGAGCTATTTAGGTTTACACAACAACAACAATCGAAATGAGACCGAAAACATGGAAAATATAGGGTTTCAGTCGACATTTAGTCGACTAAATATCGATACTTAGTCGACTAAATATCCCAAAAATGTAGTCGATTAAGATGATTTTTTAGTCGACTAAATTTGCGGAAGTCCACTTTCTGAAGTTTGACCATTTGCTCGACTAAAACAGCAAGGTAGTCGACTAAAAGGGAGCAGGTTGGTGGATAGTTCTTGATCAGGGGCAAATTGGTTATTAATTAATTAATGAGGGGCAAAAGGGTCAAAAAGCCCTTTAGAGTTTATACAAACTATTTTATCAAATAACTTATTTATACCTTAGATCGAAAGTAACTTTTAAGTTAAAAAAAAATCATATAATCATCAAAAACAGTTGTAAATTTTTTTAAAATTTTTAACTTGTAACTTTTCAAAATAATAATAATAATAATAAGAAATCAGGCTCTTAATATAAGACTTAATAGGCAATCAAATTAATTTCTACTTCTATGATTACAATTTATTCCGATAATATAGCTTTATTACACGCAATTTTCGTGAACAATTTAATTCTAGCATAAATAACCTACATTTGACCATAACGAAAAAAGAAAATTAATTAATATTCGCTTAAATCGAGTCAAACTATAAAGTGCTAAATTCATATGCATTTTAAATTAAATAAACAAAACCCAAAAAACTGAATTCGCCACTACAAAATTGTCCTCGTGTGCGTGTGATTTTCATTTCCCTCTGAAACCCGAAAATTTGAAAGCACCAAAACCAAACTTTTGTCTGTGTCTGCAACAATGGATGATGAAGCTGCAGCACAATCACATGGACCTCCACTTACCGTATCTCTTGCTCCATTCTCTCCGTCGTCCCTGCCTTCTGTCTCCTTGCGACGCTTCTCCCTCTCCACCACCGTTGTCAAGCCGTGCCGCCCCAAAAAACCAGCAATGGCTTGGTTTTCCTTGCAGGGACGGCCAGTTAACGCCGAAGAAGCCAGCTCCGCCGTCACCTTCGGTGGCTTAACCGCAGAGCAAGCCGTGGCTTGGGAACTCTTCACTCCCATCCACAGGTTCCTAATAGTCGCAGTCATTGGCGTCGCCATTGCACGTTCCCACCGCATATCGCAACTCAAGAAATCCCTACAACTAAGGGTATGTTTGTTACAATGACTTCCAGAGAAGTTGTTTTTATTTTAAATTAATTTATTTTTTTTAAATCTTCCTATTATTCTCTATTTTTTTTATTAGATTATTCATTAATCTATTCAAACGGTGGTGACAGAATCAAAAAATCAATAATTGAATTAACCGAAAATCTAAGAAAAAAAAGCACATATCTTAATTGGATTTGGTTAATGAAAGCAAATCTAATCCAAATCGATCAATGATCAATGTATTATGTATTTATTATTTCTGAAAGAAGATACTTGAAATTTTGTTATTTTACAGATTTATAATCTTGGATGTTCTTGATAGCAAATTATTTTGTTTTAATTTTTTATTATCTATTAATCTATTTTTACTCCTTATGATTTTTAAAACTTATTTTAGTTTGAAGGCCTAAATTTTTCGTTGGTTTACAACTTTGTACGACTTTATTTCAATATAACAGTGATTTATATTGTTGAAATTTTATGCTTTTTCAAAAATCCTAAAATCAATCTGATTCAAATCGAATAAAATTAGATTGGATTAGATGAAATTTTAAAAAAAAAGTCAAAACAAATGAAAGATTAAATGATCAAACCTAAATAATTCGATCAGATGATTTCTACTTCAAAACCGATCCAATTCACAATGTAATACCCCTATTTTTTATACGCTTTATATCGTAGGGTAATAGGATCGTGATTTTCGTTTCGTTTTTTTTTATTTGAATTGGGGAAAATGCGTGTAATTCCGTTAAACATGAATTTTGTCAGGACCAGCTGCTATCTAGTATGCAAGAGAAGCTTGACAATCTTTGCGAGCTGGTAAACAATACTGAGGAACAGTCATTGACATATGCAAATGATGGAGAATTGGTGTTGAATGAAACTTTGGGGTTTGATAAAATTAAGGTTGTCGATTGCGGTTGTTGGCGTTGTGATAAACACGATGGCTTGTCTAATGAGCTGGTGGTAAGAGCTCATATCATACTTCTCAATGTTGTATGCTATAGCTTCTTTTTTTCTTTTGTGGGTGGTTATTAACTGATTTTTTTTAGCAGGGTAGCTCTGTTATACTTGCTACAGGCTCCAATGGAAATGAAGTGATTCAATATAAGAGTGAAGAACCAGAGGAGCGAAGAATGTCTGACTTGTCAGATTGGGCTTCTTCAAGTGTCACATCTGCTGCTGATATCCAGGTACTATATATAGCATTCACATTCATCATAGTTTTCACACTTCAGTTAACTCATTTGGATGAGGTTCGCAAATAATTTGTAGATTGTGGGATGCTTCTCTTCTGAATAGGTAAATAATGCTACTAGGCATAACCTTTTGCTGCAATATGCTAGCCTAATCGTACTCGTAACTAAAAGCCATATATAGTCATGGTTTCTTGGAGCCATCTTACCTAGGATAAGCACAGAAGCTTGGTAAACTAATCCGGTTTACAAAGTTCAACATAACATACATTTGAATAGACCTCTCGGTTAAAAAGAGCAGATTACAAATATGTAGTGGTATACAATGCACTGCAGCATCTTCTAATTTTTGCAAACTTGTTGGCAGAGTGGCCTCTAATCTTTTATTATGAGCAGCATCTTCTAATTTTTGCAAACCTATACATCATATGTTTACCGTGAGCAGCACGCAAATTGAGTTGCATATAATAAGCTTTGTTTCAAACGTTCGCTTTTTAGATATTTTTTGCAATTTGGGCTTCCAGTTTTTTAGTTTAGCGCTACAAATAGTTACCTCTTTGAGTTATTGTAACCAACCAAATTAATTGCTGTTAATCTTATCAATTTTGGCTGATTGAGTACTTGAAATGTTTATTTTCTCAGGCTATCTTGATCTTGATCTTTCTATCATCCGTGCATCCATTATTCAGGCTATCTGTCACCCTTAATATAAATTGATGAAAAGGAGTTCTCATCAAACAATTTTGTAGTTTCTTACTCGTTAATTGCATTACATGGCCTTGGCGTTAATTGGAATTAGAATATTTGGAACTAAAGGCTTTAACTATTGTTCTATTGGACATAGACACACAGTTAATTGTAATTGCAGCATCATATTGTTATCTTGTACAGCTGAGCGGCTACTCTTCTTTTACCTGGTTTTCTTGTAATTTTATCAATTCCATCACTTAAATATTGGTTGCAAATCTATTTTTTCTTTTCTTACATTTGTTACCTTCATCACACCTTGCGCTGTCCGTAGTTAAACACTTTGGCTGTAGAACAAGACATCTATAATCTTAAGAGAGATTCGGAAGAGAAGGATACCACAATAAAGGAGCTAACCACTCTGCTGAACTCTTCTGAGGTTGCTAATTCCAAGGTAATACTCATTTGCATTTTATCTGTGTAAGTTGCAAAAAAAGATTTCCCCTGGTTTAATCCACTTATCACTTATTCTGTTTAAAACAGAGGGTTGCTGAATTGGAAGACATTCTACGTAGGAAGAATACGACAATTACAAAATTAAAGAAGGACTTGGTGTTTCTAGAACAAAAGGTAAGACGCCGGTGTATATGAGGTGGTGATATAAATAATTGTGATGCATCAGTTTGATGTTGATCTGTAAGTTGATTAATTGTCATTTTACTTTGTTATTATATTACGGATGGGATGCCAACATCTTTGGCATGGCATGATAAGAAGCCAGACCCAAAACCTTGGATTTGATATATAATGTAAAAAATACATTATATTACATCAAACTCTCAAAGCACGGTGTATTAAACAAGATGCAATTATTGTATGTTAATCAGAACTTTTTCTTACATAAATGTCTCTTTGACTATTCATCAGGTTGTGCAACTTTCAAGACTTAATCGACCCTCCTTCTCTGCCAGTGACAAAAATGGTGGCCACCTGCCAAAGATGAGAGATAATCTCCTTTATGATATGGAGAGCACTACTAGCCCTTCCTCTTCCGATTCAGATAGTGCTCCAGTAATAAATGCAAAAGATTTGGCTGCAACGGTTGATCTCATTGGCTTGAACCAGAGTTCTGCTTTAGCAATTGGTAAGAAATCTGCACCAGTAAAACCCTTCAGTTCTTCAGAGAAATCTCGATCAGTGGCTCCTTTTAAAGAAATTTCAACATATCGGAAACCTAATGCAGCTTCTTCTTCGAGCCAATATCAATTGTCAGCTCGTGGAGACTTGAAAAAGAGCAAAAGACGATCTCTTAGTGGAGCTAAGGGTGGAACTGCTCATAAAGAGTAGGTTATATTATAGTAACGAGTAAGTGATTTTGAATCATGTCAATAGTTAAAACTTAAAATCGTACACTGGTTCACAAATAATTTAAGAAAAAAATATGTTATTTTAAAGAAGGTAAATTTATGTCATTTCGTGAGAGAAAAGAATAGATAAGGAGGGAGAGGTAGTGGACAAAAAAAAAAATTAAAGTTGTGGATTTCACCCCTTTACGAGAGTGAAATGAAATAACTTGTATCATTTAAAAGCACAAACTTTTTCTCCATAATTTAATATCTTCGCAATTTTGTATCTCTTGTATTTCTGCCAAATTATTGTCTGGTTTAAACGTGAAGCTGAAGGATTAATGTTCTGTTTGAAAGACAGAGATGTCCAACCGGTGGCTGGTATATTTTATGTAGGATCTAGGTGCTCTATCTCAAGTATCTATGAATGAGATACCCTTGAGGGTAGGCCGATCACTGTGCACAATAATAATCGACATAGTCAAGACGTAAGGTGTGTGCACAGTGACAAGCTAAGAGAGAGGGTTTTGAGAGAGTGTACCTTATTAGTTTAACCCCTTATTTATAGATGAGTTACTTGAAGGAGTGTACTTCTGGGCCTCTTAGGAATATTGGGGGCTCAAGTCCAACTGCTTAGCTGTCTGGATAGGATTGTCATCAATAGGAGATTCCCTTCCTTTTGTGCTGTCCTTTATTGGTCCTTCTAGAATATGGGTCTTTGTGAGGTCCATGACAATTAGGAATATAAAAACTATAATAAATAAAGGGTACCCTCCAAATCGAGTGGTATTAGTCCTGAATATATTCACGGATGTCCTTAGACAGCAGGGCCCAATTCCGCCTTGACTAGGCTTAGGACAGTTCTGAACTACCGATTTTATTTTTTTTAACACAGAGTATTCAACTCGATGCATTTTTTTCTAAATAAGGAAATTTTTTATCTCGTTTGAGTTCATATCCTTTTTTCTATTTCAATTTCTTTTAAGTCATAATTTTTTATCCCTATTTGGAAAAAAATGTTCCTGCTACTGTAGTACCGAAAACAACCACAACTATATACTAAAAAAAAAAAAAAACTACCACAACTTAGCCAAATTCTAAATGAGAGACCACATACAATCACGTGGTCAAATAGTTGAAAACAACAACATCAATTCGCAATTATTAATCTAGGAAAGAAGGGAGCTAGGGAGTTTTAGAATTTGCTTTGGAATGGTGAACTGGGTTTCCCATTATGGATTGGGCCTAGAGTGTGTTTGGGCAAAACCCTTTATGAGTTCTCCATCATCATGACATTGACTCTTTTCTCGTCAATCATCATCATCATCCTTGCTAACCTCACTCACTCATTTTTTAATAAATTTTGATGGTTACAGCTATTGCTTGCCCTCATCCCTCGAACGAGTGGAATTCGTGCTCCAATGAAGAACAAGGGGAGGATGTCTGCTTGCTTTTATTAAAAATTGATAACTAATAATAATAATCAAGAGAAATATTACTCTTATTTTGCATAAGATAACATATCTCGTGTTCTCTCATTTTGATTTTCACACTTTATTTTTTTTTTTTTCTTGAAATGGTGAGACCCACCTATGTTCTCTCTACAACATAAGATTACTATCTTATATGTGAAATGAGACTAATAAAATCCATAATAATAATAGTTAACAGTTAATAACTAGAGTAAATTTGTCGTGGCTTGGAAGTGGGACCAAACGTCAACGTTGTGGCCTTGTGGGGGTGACGCTTTCACATTTGCAATGTCATTGGAGTGTACGGACCACCTACCAATCAGAAGTCGGCGCGCGTGGTATCTCGCAATCTACTCTTGTTTGGTCAAACACTCACAAAAAAAGTTTATCCAGCTCATGTAATAATAAGTCGAGCCGGTTTGGATGCTTGTAAACAAAACAAAAAAATTATGCCTTATTTATTTTAGAAATATTTTTTTTTAAAAGTTAAAGTTATTTACATTTTAAAAAAGTTATTTGGTTTTTTACTTTTATTTTTTCTAGAAGCTAAAATTTTTAACTTATAAAAAAAACAAATTTTTAACTTTTTTTTACTTCTACTTTTTTAAAAGCAGATATCCGAATGAACTTTATAGTAGAAATAATTTTTTTTCTAAAATAAAATAGTTTTTTTCTAATAAAAATGTTCGGTTCTATTAAATCGTATAATGATACCTCAAGAGTATGCGCTCAGAGATATCCTATAGATATGTATCTTGGTTGGCTTAAGCCAATATCCCCATCACTACGCACAAGTAATAGGCTTATAGTCGAGACGTGGGTGTGTGCACAGTGTGGGCAGAAGTAGTAAATGAGTTCAAAGTATCTACCTGGGGTCTTTAACCTCTTATTTATAAGGGTTACCTCTTGGGCTTGTGTAGATTCTCAGTTGTAGTATGATTTAACTTCCTTTCTGTTGGGATAAGGACTCTATCCTTTTATATTGTTAGGATAATTGGGTAGTTATCCTTTAAGGGATCCTTGGGTAGGTAATTAGGATATGGAAATATTCCATAACAGTTGCCCCCCAGCCCGGCAGTTCGGAAGCTCGGACTGCTGGGGTGCCTAAGTTTGATTGATAGGTCGACCCTACTGAGGTACTATGATCCTGCCTTGGGTCTGGTGCGACTACCTCTTCTTGGTTTAGCTTTTTATATTGGCTTCTTTTCTCTTGAAGTCTCTGAGTGGTGAAGCGGTGTTTGCCTTTTTTTGACTTTGAGCTCGGCTTCTTATACCATAGCTTTCTTTAAATTGACTTGGCTTTTTCCTTGCCTACACTTTTGAAGGCAGTATATTTGCCTTTCTGATTTTAGCCCGGCTTAACGTACTGTGGCTTTTCTAGACTTTTTGCCATATTTTGTTTGAGCCCGGCTTCGCATACCGTCTCGATTTGTCTTTTATCTTAAATTGGGGTGTGATCCTTTTCTAGGATCACGATCTTTCCAAATTCATCTTCTCGGATTGGGGTGTGATCCTTTTTCGTAAAATCACATCTCTCCAATTCTATCTTTCTTCTTCTTCTTTTTTCGAATCGGGGTGTAATCCTTTGGCTAGGATCACAACTCTCCAATTCCGTCTTCATTTTTATCTCAGATTGGGGTGTGATACTTTTCTTAAGAGCACATCTCTCCTTTTCTATCTTCATTTTGATCTCGGAGCCTGAAGCTATGGCTTAGGCTGAGTTGAAGCTCAAGACTGAGGCCGAGCTTTAATCTTGAAGCCCTTCATTGGGCTGAATTGGAGTTCAAGGCTAAGGCCGAGCTTTTAAGCTTGAAGCCTTTCGTTGGGCTGAGCTCAAGGTCGAGGCCGAACTAATAATTTTAAAGCCCTTTGTTGGACTTAGTTGAAGCTCGAGGATGAGGCCGAGCTTTTAATGAATTTGAAGCCCTTCACTAGACTGAGTTGGAGCTCAAGGCTAAGGCCGAGCTTTTAAACTTGAAGCCCTTCGTTGGGCTGAGCTCAAGGTCGAGCTAATAAATTTGAAGCCCTTAGTTGGGCTGAGCTCAAGACCGAGGCCGAGCTAATAAATTTAAACCCCTTAGTTGGGCTGAGTTGAAGCTCAAGGCTGATGCCGAGCTTTTAATCTTGAAGCCCTTCGTTGGGCTGAGCTCAAGGCCGAGGCCGAGCTCATAATTTTGAAGCCCTTTGTTGGGCTGAGTTGAAGCTCAAGGCTGAGGCCGAGTTTTTAAAATTGAAGCCCTTTGTTGGGCTGAGCTCAAGGCCGAGGCCGAGCTAATAATTTTGAAGCCCTTTTGTTGGGCTGAGTTGAAGCTCAAGGCTGAGGTCGAGCTTTTAAACTTGAAGCCCTTCGTTGGGCTGAGCTCAAGGCCGATGCTGAGCTAATAATTTTGAAGCCCTTTGTTGGGCTGAGTTGAAGCTCAGGCCGAGCTTTTAAACTTGAAGCCCTTCATTGGGCTGAGCTCAAAGCCGAGGCCGAGCTAATAATTTTGAAGCCCTTTGTTGGGCTGAGTTGAAGCTCAAGGCTGAGGCCGAGCTTTTAAACTTGAAGCCCTTCGTTGGGCTGAGCTCAAGGCTGAGGCTGAGCTAATAATTTTGAAGCCCTTTGTTGGGCTGAGTTGAAGCTCAAGGCTGAGCTTTTAAACTTGAAGCCCTTTGTTGGCCTTTTTTATCTGAACCCGGCTTTTTATGTCGTGGTCTTTTAATTTGTGCCCCGCTTCTTTCGCGGGGGCTTTTTAATCTAAACCCGGCTTTTTATGCCGTGGTCTTTTAATTTATAGCCCTGCTTCTTTCGCGGAGGCTTTTTTATCTGATCCCGGCTTTTTATGCCGTGGTCTTTTTATTTGAGCTCCGCTTCTTTCGCAGAGGCTTTTTAATCTAAACCCGGCTTTTTATGCCATGGTCTTTTAATTTGAGCCCCACTTCTTTCGCAGAGGCTTTTTTATCTGATCCAGGCTTTTTACACCGTGATATTTTAATTTGAGCCTCGCTTCTTTCGCGGAGGCTTTTTTAATCTGAACCCAGCTTTTTATGCCGTGGTCTTGTAGAGACGGAAATTCTCGTTGGCATTGGGGTTCTTGAGCTTCTTGCACAACGATCGCCCTTCATGCATTTTTATTTCATGGTGAGCCCCATTGTATTAATATTTGGTTGTGGCAGCGCTTTTCTTGCTACCGCGGTGATTATCCGTGGCTTTACGCTTATGCTCTGCATGTTCACTATAGTTGGGTGGGAATCGAACTTTACGATTCCCCACAGACGGCGCCAATGTTCGGTTCTATTAAACCGTATAATGATACCTCAAGGGTATGCGCTCAGAGATATCCTATGGATAGGTATCTTGGTTGGCTTATAGCCAATATCCCCATCACTGCGCACAAGCAATAGGCTTATAGCCGAGACGTGGATGTGTGCACAGTGGTGGCAAAAGTAGTAAATGAGTTCAAAGTATTTACCTAGGTTCTTTAACCTCTTATTTATAAGGGTTATCTCTTGGGCTTGTGTAGATCTCCTAGTTGTAGTATGATTTAGCTTCCTTTTTGTTGGGATAGAGACTTTATCCTTAGCAGCCTTACTGTTTTATATTGTTAGGATAATTGGGTAGTTATTCTTTAAGGGATCCTTGGGTAGGTGGTTAAGATATGAAAATATTTCATAACAAAAAACTCATCCAAACATGCTCTCGGATTAATAGATTTCATGTTATGTCAATTTGAGCTTGCTTCAATTGCGTCCAAAGTGCTCATGATATCATTACGAATATACAAACCAAAACTATGGTTCCTCCAAGGGAGAGATCGAACTTCAAGAAATAGTGAACCGGTGCGGATATGTGAATAAGAGATATTGTGCGAGTATCTACATGACTAACAAATACAAATATCTAAAATATATTATAAGAAAACTTCTCATAAATCGTCGAGAGACGGGATGAGATCTGTAGTTCGGAGGATTAGAGCACGTGGCTGCAAATCACAATATAATGCATATAAATACAAATGGTCCAATAAAAATAAGAATGTCTAGTAACATTTGGAACATTTATGTACACACCTCGTCCCAAAATGCTCTTCCTTGAAGTTAGTTTTCAGATCATCATTTTAAATAAATTATAAATTTTTAGGATTTTTTTTTTTGAAAAAAAAAACTTATGTGGAAGTTTAGAAATAAAGATGTATACCCGGCTGGAATTAAACTAATTAATCGATGAACCAATGTATTATATTAAAAAAAAATGAAAGTGTGTCAGTTTAGTTCAACTTAATTCATGGAGTTAGCATCTGCTCGAATCGAATAAATTTTAATTAACGCACTACTCAACTTGAATTATATTATTATGTTCACACCCCCAAACAAAAAACATAAATATTTGTTTTAAAAAAGAATTCAATCGGTTGTTACACACAACTACACAAGTAAAATATAATAGTTTAACTACCAAAAATATATATATATAATAGTTTAGACAACCAAAAAAATATATAATAGTTTATGTTTACCGAAAAAAAAATAGTTTATATATACCGGTGGAATGATTAATAATATTATTATTTAAAAAAACGTGGGTGGGGCCGAATTTGCGAATAAGAATTGTCTGAGTCAAGTTTTAAAACTGTTTGGTTGTGGAACCCTCCAACTTTTGAAAAACTAGAATTGGCTACGAACTTGAATTGAATTATTTTCAACTCAAAATCAAATATTCTTGCTTTACTAGATTATTCCCGATTATACATTTCTTTGTAGTCAATATATGTTGCTTACTGAAAACTACGCCTACACAAACCTTTTGATTGTGGGCTTGAGAAATATAAGTCCGACTCCATTTGCGTTGCTGAAGTATATGCTGTTTATAGTCATTGAATTGTTTTCATATTGATGCATGTGCAAGACTTAAATGTGATATGATATTGAATTTAGTTCCTAAATTTACTGGCGTTGAACATTATTGTGTACATACAAATGCTATTCTATTTATTCCTTGGATCCAATTTGTGTATCCATGATGAGATAGGATATTGTGACAACTAAATAATGTTACTACCACATCTTAATCGTTGATTTCCGCCAATCAACGGTTATCATTTATTGCGAATTAATAATTAATTAATTAGTTTGATTTAAAAAATAATAATCGTTGATTAGCATAAATCAAGGGTTAAGATGTGGTAGTAACATTGGTAGTAACATTATTTAGTTGTCACAATATCCTATCTCCACAATTATATATATATATAAAATATTTACCATGTATTATATAGAAGTTGCACTAGTTGTTATTGTTGTTTGTCAAAAGTGCATATTTTAAGAAATAATTATGTTGTTTTAAAAACATTTTTTTTCCATGGCTTGTGCCTTATTCATTGACTTTTAAATATATATATATATATATATATATATATATATATATATATATTTTGTATTTTGTTTATAAAATATCTGTACAACAAAAAGTACATATTAGCCTACCTAAAAGTTGGTCATGGTAATGAGAAGCAAAATTCTCATAATTTGGTGAACGTGTCTCCAAAAAATTTTATTTTGATCATCAGAAAGTTGAACATATTAAGCAAAGTGAATCATCAATTTTTTATTTTTATTTTTGATAACAGAATCATCAATTTTTACCCCCTCACAGTTGAATATAAGATTAATCAATGGAATATTATGATTACATTCTTTCTAGTTACTTTTTTAGGAACTTGAATTTTTGACATTACTAAAATTTCTTAATTAGTGAACTCAAACCCTTTACCCCAATATACTAAAATTTAAATGAAAAAAATTTCAATTCAAGTACAATCTGCCGAAAACCTTCAAAATATGTAATTATTAATTTATTATACATTCAGATGATTAGATTTTAGGAGGAAAGATGGTCCCAGCCGAAAAGCAAAGAATCTTTTTCCACGAAGTATAGATTGCCCGTGGATTAATCATTCAATCCACATTCCAATTTGTAATATAAAACGAAAAATCACAGAAGTTGGTTTCGCATTTACTAACCTCTAGAATTTTATTGACTTTTTGGCTTGTAAATTGCAAACACTATAGTATACAATACATTTCAATCTTCTGCAATTTCATATAGACAGGTTCCATTTAAACTCCTTCAACATTTCCATTATTAAAAAAATAAAAAATAAAAAATGATGGTAACTTAATTAGTGCAGAGAACTAGGAGTGTTCATCAATCGATCCAAATTGATTCAAACCGCAATAACCGAACCTAAAAACCGATAACCGAATAAACCAAAAACCGAAAATTCGAAAACCGAAAAAAGACTGCAAATTTTAATTGGATTGGATCGGTTTTCGGATTGGTCAATGAAAACCGATCCAATCCAGACTGATCCAATATATTAATTTTTCTCTACTTACTTGGGTTTTTTCTCAATCCTAGCCCAAAAATTTCTAAACCAAAGACTCATTAACCTATCAACTAAACTCAAGAAAAAGACTAGTCACATCTTATTAACAAAATTTAATTTGTGTAGAGCTTCATATCTCATTGCCAAAAAAGAAAAAACTATATTATCGTTTAATGATACTTTTATATTTTAAAAAAATAAAATTACAAAATCAATATATACAAAAGATGTTATTTGCACAATAATCATGAAATAAATTTTAAGATTTTCAAAAATCGAAAACCGATCCAATCCAAACCGAAAAAAATTGGATTAGATCGGATCGGATTTGAAAAAAAAATCAAACCGAATAGATGATTACATGATCAAACCGAAGAGATTAGATCGAAAAATTTTTGCTTCCAAAATCGATCCAATCCAGACCGCGAACACCCCTACAAAGAAGTGAGCATGTGAGAGTTAGAGCATCTATTCGATTCTCTTATTATTATCTTTTGGAAGGAATGTAAAGTCTTAATCTCAAGATCAACTTTAAATCGAATTAATTACGAAACTACAAAAAAATATATGAAAAAAAGAACTTCTTCAAGAAATATGTGACTTTTCCATCTCTTTTACAACACAACACCCCAACAAACACGAAAACTCAAATCTCTCTATGTCTCTCTATGTTCAATCCAAATAAATAAAGAAAAGAAAGGGAAGGAATAAAGGGCGTGCAACACACCGTGTTTCTAAGTAAAAGTTGTTGTCTTTCTTTCTTCCCTGGTTAAACTACGTGAAATATAATCAAATACAAAGGAAAAAGAAGAGACACAGTGATCAACAAGAAGAAGAAGAAGAAGAAGAACAACATGACCATGGACCGAATGTCTGAGAGCAGTTCAGACTCACCCTCACGAGACTCAAGAGTGTTATCCATCGAATGCCTCAAAGGAAGTTCAAAAGCCGACGAGTGGACCGGTGACATGCTTCAAACCGGTGATATAGTTGAAGAACTCCGAATCGGTGGCTCGACCAACTCACTGATCCGGTTCAAATCGCCCTTCAAGAACGGTCGAACCGGCGTCAACAAGATCCTTCAGGACTCCTACAAGAAGAAGGAGACATCGATCCTCGTCCTGGTTCGCCGAGGATCCGATGAGTTCGCCGAGTTGCAGGCTTGTATTGTCCCCAACGATTCCTACGGAAAGAAACAGTACGTTCTCAGGTCCATCTCTGATCCCAACTACGTTGTTGGATTCTTGGATCGAACCGAAACTGAATGCTTCCACCTTCAAGGTACGTATTATTACTCTTCATCTTCCTCTTTTTTTTTTCTTTTTTTTTTTTGGATTTTGGTTCGCTTTTGACTTTTCAGCTTAATGTTTTTGTTTTTGTTTTTGTTTTCCTCATTGTCTGTTCTGTAAATTACAACATGCTTGAATAGTTTAATGATCGAGTTAGTTTAACTTAACATCCCAAGTTGTTTATCCCCGCACTTTCAGGTTTCAATTCCTTTACATGACTTTCTTGCAACGAGTTCAATGCACGGTTCTCTAAAATTAACTTAACTTCTTCTGCAAACCAATGCTTTTTATTTTTTTATTTTTTTGAAACATCAAAATTTCTATGTGTTTGTGGGTTCGATTCCCACTCACAGTACCGATGTTCAATTTATGGAAGAGACAATATCAAGGGATGAAATGTTAGGATTCAGGAAGTGTCTTTTTATGTTTAGATAAGGTTTACACGAAGATATCTATTAATTTTATCTTCCCTGCTAGAGATTGTGGAACCTATCATGTGGATCCAGAATAATATGAGGTGTTTGTTCTTGAGTTTAATTGAATGAATGAACATGTAGATGAATTGACGATATGTCACACTCGTAACGAATTTACCTCCAAGGATTAAGAAAGATATTGATTTTGTAATAGTATTTTGTTGCTTTGGTTTATTAATTAGCCGACACATGGTGGTTACATTACATCAATTCATTCATTCATGTATATTTTTTTTTTTTAACTAAGTAATAACTAATTGGTAGCGCAATAGCCACCGGAAAATAGTAGCATACAGATATTGTACTGTGTTCTTGCCTTGGTTTGGTTGGTGAGCGAGGTCCCCTCTCTCTCTCTCTTTTTCTTCTTGTGAGTGGATTCTCTCATGTTAAAAAAGACATGAACAATTATAACTATACAAAGGTGGATCAATAGTAATAAAAGAAGAGAAAAAAAATATATTAAAATAAGTAGTTATTAAATCATAATCATTGATTTAACTTTTTTGTGGTTATGATTGTCCAAATGATCATATAATGTTTTTTTTTTTTTTAAACATCCTCTTTCTCTCTCTCGTTTTCCTTAAGGACGCATTATATTTATTGGGGGGAAATAGTTATTAGTATTTACAACCTCTCACAAATTTGAGTGACCCCTCTTGTTGCTTTTATTAGAGAGGATAAATTGCTATTATACCAAGTATTCAATATTTGATCGAAGCCTTATTTCCGTTATTAAATGATATTTATTTGAGGCATTAACTTCTCATCTGAAAGCTGCCAACTTTTGCTAGATTCAGGCATCAAGTTGCGTGATATTCATGACTTCCTTTTGTGAATGATGTCGACATTTGGTTCTCCTAATTTCCATTATCCTTGTCCTCTTTTCGTTATATATCATTTTAGAACCTGCTTTTGTTTCACATCTCTTAAAATTAGTTTGAAGATAAGGAAAGTAAATAAGTTGAGCACTTGTGGTTGTTGTTGCTTATGGCAGTAATATGGAATAATAAATATTGAGACATACGTAATAGTCATTAGCGTTGATTAAACACAGTCTAGTTACACCTTGGGGCCAGGCCTGGTTTTCCCTAAGTTTCAAAAGTCTCCATTTTCCCTTTACCATATTCTATGTATGTTTGTCGCTGCAGAGTCTATTGCTTATCACATACGATAAACCGTGGAAAAATTGCTATTATACCAAGTATTCAATATTTCTGCCAATGTCTTTGTCTTGTAAGGTTGCATTAACTTCTGATTATAAAATACCAAACCATATGAAATCAAAGTTGGGATTGTGTGTACTTTGTTGGATCATTACAAAGTTGGAGGAAAGACAGGACCACATGCTAGGATCTTTCTCTTTATAACTTATTTCGAAAGTGGCATCCTCAGCGAGGGGAGCATGACGGCTCATAGTACTTAACCCCAATATAAATAGGTTAGAGAGGGGATCTAGCAAAACCTTAATCAACAATGTCTCTGAGGAGTTCACCCATCACAGAAACCCAATCAGACACTGTTGCCTACATTGTGCTGCCCAACTAAGCCCGATACTAATAGATGCCAAAAGCCCAACTCAAACATTATCATAATAGGCTTATTATAACATATTAAATTGAAATATCCATTAATCCGATTATTTTAGTAAATACTAAAACATTAATTAAAATTTCTAACACTGAACACTCAATCTCAGAACAACAGCAACATTTATGCATCTTGCATTGACCTTAATTTGTGCTTGGTTTCAACCTCTCCATCTGGGCAAGGCTAATTCTCCACTGTTATTTTATTCAGTCAGCAGTTTTTTTTTTTTTTTTACTTTCTGATATCTTCATCTAATCTGTAAACAATAATGCACTCTGCAGCATCAAGGAGCACTAGGATGGTAAATGAGCTATCCAAGACCAGATTACAGGATGGATATGTGTCGTATCCATGGGAGAGAAGGATGCAGGAGTTGCTATCAGTTCCCAATTCTAGCAGCTTTTTTTCCATATTACTTCTTCCCAAAGCTTCAGATAGGGTAGCTTCTCGCTACAATGATGTTGAGGACACCTTAGCCAGGGCAAATGCATGGCTCAATGCAGCTCAAGCTACAGGGGTCCCTATTCTCTTTATGAACATCCAAACTGAGTCCCTACTTACTAAGGTAAACGATCAATTCCCTAATCACAAGAAAACATAGGGTTGTGGCATTCTATCATAACGCAATGGCTTTATTACTATTATCTCTAATATATATATATATATATATAGGGCTTAACATTTCTGCAGCAGCCGTAGATAGTGTTATCTACAGCTGACACAGAAAAGTGGGCCCCATGGCTTTTTTAAAAAAAAAAAAAAAAAAAAAAACTCAGGATCCGTTGCCGTATCCTAGGATCCGGACGCGGATCCTTGCTTGCTGTAGGTACAGTAGCTGCAGAAATCATTTTGCCATATATATATATATATATTTATTTATTTTTCCAATTGGTCACTTGATATGCACAATTAATCTTTGGCCTAATCAGACACCACACTTGATCCATACGAGGAGCATACTGATTCTGTTACTCAGCTGTTAGTTATTAGTCAGTTTACAGCAGTTGTTTACTGCTTCTAGTTAGTTAGCTGCACCACTTTGCATGTAATGAAGTTCATTGTCTTCTTATTCAATCAGAAACCATAGATGGTATCATAATAGCTCTGACACCAAAGCTATACTGTGGATTTTCTCTTATGACAAAGAATTTTCATTCATTGCCTCAGAATTGGGGAGAAAACTCCTCTGCATCAACCATAAAATGATTATTGTGTCTAAACTTTAAAGTTGAGTCCTTATCATTTCTTCAAGTTAGATACCTCCTCATATTTTGCAATGAATTTTATCATTTTCGTGTATACTTGGAGGCTGCCAAACATTTACTGTGTTAATTTGAGAAAATGGTTTCTCTATTCTTGGCTGTTTTTTTATTTTTTTTGCACTCTGTGATATGTGGAGTTTCTCTTTTATTTGTGTTTACAGATATCTGGAGAGACAGCTTCTTCTACTGTGAATGCAGGGTCATTATCTGACTTATCTAACCTTGCAAATGTAAGCCTTTATGGCTTTGAGGATTATCATGGAGTAGACATTGGTGTTGTTAGAGCAATTCGGCTATGGTATGCTCCAACCGGAGGAGAGTTCTCAATTGAGATAAAACTAAAAGAGGATGACACAAAGCTTGGCTTTGCCATTAGTCGTACAGAAGAGGTTTCTCACTTTCTCTATATCTTGCATGTGCTTATATTGTTAAACGTGCTGTTTTATCTTTGAAGGTTCTAGCTAATAATTTTCTGTGTGTCAACAGGGTTTTATTTTCATTTCATCAGCTATTGATGATGGTCAAGAAAATCTACCAGCAACACGTTCAGGGCTTAGCAATCTGTATAAAGCAGCAACAGATACTTCAAGGTTGTTGGTAGTTTCAAGGCTTTCAAATCAAAGAGTCCTTCCATGGATGGTGTCTTCTACAGGAGCCATGCGGTGTTATGACACAGTTTCATTGAGCCAGAAACTCTCCTTGCATAGACACACCAAAGTTCCTATTCTCATGCACGTCTTCCTTTGGGACCGAGCATTGGCTTCTTCAAGTGGAGGAAGTACAAAATCAAAGGCTTTGTCTCCCTCTGTGTTGCCATTACCACCTGAAATTCAATTGGCACACCATCCAAATGAGAATCAAATACAGCCATTTTCACCCCATGAAGGATCTGATCAAGGTGATTTCATCAGTGATGGTTCGCAGCCAATGCAGCTTGAGAGGGACACAGCTGGGGATGTCTCATTCAGATTCCATGACTTCTCCTTGTCCGGCAAATGGGTATGAATATGATATACATCATACAACATACCGAGTTTTTCTTTTTTCCCACCTTGTTTTCTTTTTGTACATACAGAATATAAATATGTATTGCTCCATTCCTTCCTTTTGTAAGGTTTAGAGTTTCTTTTGCTTCATTAGCTTGTTAACAGAAAAGCAGAATAAACCTTTTAGAATTGCTTTGTTGAAATTATGGCCTTTTTTTGTGTCTTTCTTGTCATTTGGAATCCTGATGACTAGAGTTATATGAATGCGACTACTGCATGAATATCAAGGAATTTTCTCTTCAGTGGCTTCTGATGCACTTACAGTTAGCCCATTGCACATGGCCCAACTATTGATTCAGGAAGTCCAGAGTTAACCAGAATTGTGAGCCAATAAATATGGCCAAATTGTTAAAAGAAGCGGTAATTTGAAATATAACAAATTACAATCAAACCCAAGTCTAAATGAAGCATAAAATATTATTGTGATTTGTTTGACAAGAAAAGGAAAGCAACACATTTGACATGATATGAGATATAAGATTTGGGAAGTATTTTGAATGATTTAATTGTAATTATTTATTTATTTTTAGAGGTTAGTTGTCGTTATGTTTAATTTAGGAATTTTCCTTATTTTTAGAATTTTGAATTTTGAATCAATTAGTAATTAGTCTATAAAAGGGTGCTTATGACCCTTATTTTAGGAGTTGAATTTTGTTATTTTGATAATTAGAAATTGAGAACTGAAGGGTTACTCTTTTGATAAAATCCCAACTTTCTGTTTAGCTAATTTTCTATGCGCTTTCGGCATCAGCTTCTGGTTTGAAATAAACAATAAATATATATAAAAAAAATGGTTGGTCTGCACCTACAATACAACAGTGCTCATATTTTTGAAAGGGTTTCTTCTAGTTGAGAGACTCATTAATGTTGATGACAAAGCACATTCCAGCCAGTAGTAGTCAATAAGGATATCTGAATCTACGAGTTGCTTCTAGTCTATTGTCATGTTCGTAGGCTGCCAATTTTGTTTTAGCGGCTTACCACCATTTTTCTTTTTCAATAGTGATTATTAGCAAAAGAATATAAGTAATAAGCGTTGCGAAGCATGGTAAGACAAGAGAAAACCAGAGAGAAGATCGATAAAGAAGGAATGAAATAGAAGTTACCAAATGGAAAAAGTTGTCTTTACCAATGTTATAAACCCGCTATCGCCATGGACTCAATCGGGGTATTGGGTGATTGATATAACCATTGGGCCACCATCTCAAAAACTAATAACACATCAAGTCACCCACTTCCTTATTTCACACTCTTTTTTCTCTCTATGTTGCTTCATTTCACCACCATCTTTTATTGCTTTCTTCTATGTTGTTGTAGCATTTTAGTCATTCTAACTTGGGTTTTCTTTTTTTGGAAATATTCCAATCAGTCCATTGCTTCGCAACTAATACGATTCAAGACGGATTCAGGATTAAGACTTTAAATTCCTCCCAAAAGTTGTACAGGAGATAAACTTGGGTTTTCTTTTCTCCACTTCCGTTAACTAACTTACACAGCCACTCCAATCATGGAGTCCATAACTGACTCTAGTGAGTTAAATGAGTGGCTCAGCTTTTTTTCCACTAGTTCCAACGCCAACCATCGTTCATGGCCAATTGCACCGTCCTTTAGAAGGAGCCATCCGACAAAATTTGTGTCCTTAGCCATCAACGACAAGGACTGGTCCAACTCAGTGACCAGTGGTTTTAACAAAACTCAGCCGAGTTGCACGGGTCATATCGGTTCTTCTGCATATCCATTTGTTGTTGTTTTATTGCATTATATAGTTGTTGTATTTGAGTTATTCTTCTACATTTAGTAACCGTAGGTAGTGGTGGGTAGTTATAAGTATAATGTTAGTGGATAATTACTTGTGAATTTTGTCATTGTATTTAAATCATCTTATCAATTGAATGGATAGAATTTGGAGTGATCATGTTATTTGATCATAACTATTTATTTAAAAATTATATATATTTTCTCTCTATTATGTTATCGTCAATGAGTGATTGTGATTAAATAATGTGACCATTTTTTTATATAAAAGAATCCAAATCCAAATGGATATTAGATTAATTTTCATCCTTAAATAGTATGTTGCGAGTTCGAGTTTTCTCGATAAAACAAATTCTCATTCTGTTGTTGTGGTTAAATTGTCAAAATAGATAAAAAAGGATAAGCTATATACCATGTACATACCAGTCGGATCAGCTGTGCTATCCAAACAGATTATATAACAGATTTACCAATTTTCGAGTTGCACCAATCGATTTGGCCCGGATTTTACAGCATTCGTCTTTACACGTTACATGATGAAGTACTACACAAGGCTAATCTGAAATTTACTAATGCGTGACGTTACTAAAATCATGCTACATTCATTAATAAAAAGATAAAATAATAACTCAATCCTTACCTAGTATTAAATGTAGGGACGTGCAAAAGAACCAAAAAAGTGAAGTGAA
This sequence comes from Gastrolobium bilobum, assembly GCF_033153095.1. Lineage (NCBI taxonomy): Eukaryota > Viridiplantae > Streptophyta > Magnoliopsida > Fabales > Fabaceae > Gastrolobium > Gastrolobium bilobum. The sequence continues at coordinate 203,505 of NW_026897251.1, read as the reverse complement.
TTATGAACTGAACCAAACTCCACTTAAAATAATTAATTTTTGAAAATCAATTTACTAACCGAACTGATTTTTAAAGAACTAGTTTAAGAACCCAACTGATTTTTAGAAACCAATTCAAGTACCGAACCGAACCATTTTATTACTTTATTTCTTTTCTTTTTTTATTTTTTTTTTAAAATAGATTCGACCCGAACTAGTTTTAAATCGAACCGAACCGTTTTCAAACTGAATCAAACCAAATTGTTTAAACCAATTCGATTCAGTGTTTTAAAAAATTCATTTCAATTCGATCCATACACACCCCTAATTAAATGTCTTAAATGTAATCCCTTAAAATCCTTGCACAATCACCAATCACTGGCTTGACACCACCAACCACGATGTAACTTGCTAGGGTTCATCACACAAATCACCATCTATATAAGACAATCTCACTTACACATGCAAATAGTTGAACTTTAAAAGACAAAACATAGTTGTAAACCATTCAATGCATCCTCCTTCCCGAGAATACATTATTAATCTTTATACTTGTTTTCTACAAAGATCTTGCTTTTTCCATATCAGGATTCTTAAACAAATACATAATGTATGAATCAACCTTATTATTGGTGGCTCAATTGAGCTGATCAGCACACCATAAAACTCTAACCATGTTACTCAGTAACTAATGAATACCAAATGGTGGTAGCTCAGTTGGCGTATGAGAGCTAAGCAGGTGAGATGAGAGCATGTGTTCGAATCTCCCCAATACCACATTTGGGAGGGGTTTAAAGCCCTAATCTTAGATCCGTCCCGAATCGGATTAGTTGCGAAATAATGAATCGATTGTAATATTTCCAAAAAAAAAAATGAACTTATATATCAAACAAATTAATAGAGTTAATTACACTCAACCAGTTAATTATATATGCTAATAGAAAAACTAATTTTAGTTTTTACTATAAATACAAATAAATAAGAACATATATATGTTTTAAAATTTAAATAAATTTAAAATCAAATTTTTTAAAATTGAATTAGTAATAACTATGTTTCTACTTACACACTTTAAAAATAAGTTATGACAATAATATGCATTAACCAAAATAATGTTATTAATGTTATTGTGCATGAAAAGAAAAGTTATTACACAACATAAAAAGAAGGCTATGACCTTATTACGAAAATGTGGGCCAGTATTGTAGTAGCATGCGCTGCGGCCCAGAAAAAAAATGAAGCCAACATTAAAAGAGAGAAAATAAAATTAAAATGTTAAACAAATAAGTGTTAAGCCGTAGTCTGTGGGTCTTTCTTATGTTTGATGCTATTGGTTCTCTTTTAGGGTCACGGATCACGATCCGTGGCTTCACTTGAGGAAAAACTACATCCGTTGATTAGCACACTCATCGACGGTCATACGAGCGGCGCAATCAAAATTTCACAAACCTTAAAAAAAAACATTTCAAAATTCCCGCCCCAAAATTTCACAATCTCTCCACCTTATAAACACACTACCTCATCTTCCAATGCCACAACCAACAGCGAATTCCTCATCTCAGTTCGAAACATTTCCTTTCATCGAGTAAGAGATCGATAAGCTTTTGTGATTCGAATGGCACGTACGAAGCAAACCGCACGCAAGTCCACCGGAGGAAAGGCTCCGAGGAAGCAGCTGGCAACAAAGGCCGCTCGTAAGTCGGCGCCGGCCACCGGAGGCGTGAAGAAGCCTCACCGATTCAGGCCCGGCACGGTGGCTCTGAGGGAGATCCGCAAGTACCAGAAGAGCACGGAGCTTCTTATCAGGAAGCTTCCTTTCCAGAGGCTGGTGAGAGAGATCGCACAGGATTTCAAGACCGATCTACGTTTCCAGAGCAGCGCCGTTTCCGCTCTGCAAGAAGCTGCAGAAGCCTATCTGGTTGGGTTGTTCGAAGACACTAACCTCTGCGCCATTCACGCCAAGAGAGTAACCATTATGCCAAAGGATATTCAGCTTGCTCGTAGGATTAGGGGCGAGAGGGCTTAGGGTTTGTTCATGTAATATGTAGTAAAAGCCATATCACATTCTTAGGCCTTTTCTTTTTTATTGTAATTTGATCTTATCTCTCCATCAGAATGTGAAATTCCTCGTTTCCTTTCAAGTGGTTGGTTAATTCATCATATGTTATGAGAAGAAATGTGTTCATGCTTTTTCTAATCTGTTTTAATTTCGACGTGTTTCGCTTTCGCTTTAATTTCGTTTCGATAGAATAAATAAATTGAAATATTAAAAGTTCCAGAGTGAACTGGCCTTTTACGAAATCTTTTGTAGTGGCAATAAAATAAAAAAAAGATCAAATTGATTCTTAACTGACAGAGGAGTTGATATAAGGATTAATTGACATAAAGACTAACGTGACCTTTTTTTTATAATTTTAGGGATTAATTTAATCCTTTTGTATTGCGACTATAAAGGATTTCGTAGATATTGTCAGAGATTAAAAAGTGTGTTTACTCTAATTTTTATATAATATTATTTTTCGTTTATTGGGCTTATCCGCGAGGCCCAAAAATAAAATAGTACTGTTGTTGAGCCCATTCATACGGCGGGAAGGAAGTGAAAACTGTGTATTTACGATTGGCTTCTCAGACACACAAACGCAGCATCTGTGAAGTGAGCGCGGGAAAATGGATAAATACCTTGTACCTCTCAAACCCTCGATTGAAAGTGTTAAGCCTCTTCGGAGGTAAATTTATCTTTTCGGGTTTTGTAATTTCTGTTAATTGCTATTGTTCTTGAGATTTGTTTTGGTTACTATCGAAGGTGCCGTTGGAAGCGGTGTTCCGTTGAACTAAATGGGAGATTCGAGCGTAACTACCGTCATGAGATGATGGATTTGCTTATTCGTTCCTATTCTGAGGTGCGTCTGGGTTTTGGTTATTAGGTTTTGGTTCGTGTTGACTAACTGAGTTTTTTAAGCTCTGCTTAATTTTTTGTGAAGGTTGGGGCCTTTCCGCACTTGTACCACGTGGATGGGGTTCAATGCCAATCTCATGTATGTTTTAATAACTTTGTGTATTTTTCACATGAATTTCCTAATGCTGTGATTCAATTTAATGAAAGTTTTTACTGTCTTGCTGTACAGATGAATCGAATTGTTAGTGAGGCAAATGGTGATCTCCATCCTTTTCGGAAGTCAGTATTTTGACTTCTTTGTGTGTTTTGTGACAAGAGTTAAGATACAACAATAAAAAAAATATTGCAATTTGTAATTGCTCTAGTCTTTGTGTGATTGAATGCGAGTTTTTGCCTGTTTACTTTTGCTGTCTGTTAAGGCCTAGCTTGTAAATTAATTTACAATAACAAATGTTGAAAGTGTTGTATATGCAGAATTCGTTGAGTCTTTAAAATATTATAGCCACACACTTGTAGTTATAACTTAGGTGCAATTATAGACTAACAGAAATATATTTGACTAGACAGTTAGTCTACGGATGTTACTGCACACTTGTTGGTTTATGGCAATAATGTGAAACTCATTTACAGTTAAGTCCACTCTATTTTCACTTCTTTCCATCCTATCTTTATATGAATTATGCTAATACAGTAATACTTGCAAAGTATAAAATAAATATGGACAATGTTTCTCCATCTTATTTTTCCCCCCTCATATATCTCATTGGATTTCAAAATTCTTTGGGGGAGGCATGACTTCCCCCTGGTACTCACGAAGCCCTGTTAATGACTCCTTTTGAATTATGTTGATGTTTGTTCATTATGGTTTGAAATCTGGAATGGTTCTAATGATAAAAGCCATATCAGGTCGAGTTGTTTTAACATTTAATTTTGGAAAACTTCTTGTCATGATCATTTTGTCTTAGTTGTGATCTCTATTGTAACATTCCTTGATTCTAAGTTTATTTATATGTGTGTATTCTTTGTGTTTTTTTTTTCTTAATTCTTGGTAGTTCCTTTCATGATAGGTGTAATTGAACTTTGTTTATACATCCTTGGAAAAGAACTGAGTTAGTAGTTAGCATTGGCATGAACTGTTGGACATGTAATGTTTCGTTTGTGTTGCATTGCATTTCATGGGGTTGGTGATTTCTCTCTACAAATAGCTTACATTGGTTTGTTAACAGGCAAGGCATCCCTTCAGTAGACTTTGACAACAAGGTAAGTTCAAATTGAAAGGCTACATGTTCCAAGTGAAAACTATTTTATAATTGTCACTGTGATGCTTCTAAAGTAACCAATTCACAAGTACTAAAATAAGAAAAGCACCACATTCAGATATACTTAAATTTAATAGAACTAGCATTTGAATTAATATTGGAGTTACTAGGTTTTGCCAATACTAAAAGTAAAAGTTTTATTCTTAGCAAAAAAAAATAAAAAAAAGTTTTGTAGTGTGATTAGATTATCTTATTTTTGGGGCCAAAAATGCTTTTAATCAAAAGCTTCCTGGAGATCTTTTGACAAAAAAAGAAATTATTTCCCGTAGTCTATTCCGAGCATGTTTGGCTACTACTGTTTGTAATTCTAATTTCATCTGTTTGAGAACCATCTTACCCTCCGTTTTTTGTTGTTTATGTATCACTTTTTTTTTTATGGATTATATTTCTTGCATGCTTCTGTCCATGTCAATTCACCACGTTGCTTTGATGTTAGCATCTTTATATTCATTGTGAGAAGTATATTAATTTCATTAAGCTGTTGATTATCTTTTTGTTTTATTTTTTTCCAAAGCTTTAGTATTTCAAATCTTCTATTTTTGAACTGTATTCTAGGGAATATACTTGGTTTCTGTGACAAAATCTGGTTGCTTAACGGTTCATGACTTTGAAGCTCTCTATTGCCAGACACAGGAATTAACTTGTAAGTTTGGCTTTGGTATTTGTGTGTTGCTTATTTTCAAAATGCTGCTGTGCTTATCAAACTTGTTAGACTAGTACTAGAATGGTTTATGGCTTTATGCTCTTCAAAACAATCCGTATCTTTTGACCAAACTATTGACTCTTTTCATTTTTAGGGCATTAGACTAGAATTCAAGTGTTTCATAATCAGTATTCCTGCATCTGTTAATCTTGGTAAATACTTTCCACTTGAGAAGTTTTTTCCTTTATATCTGCTCTATTGCTTTCTCTTTGTAGCTTAATGCAGCAATCACCATAAAAGCAGAGACATATATGTCGCATTCGGAATTTAATTAATATTTAACTAATCAATTGTAGAATGATAAAGATTATTAGGAGCAGATGTCCTGTTGACTTTCTTGCCAGCCGATCTGTTTTTAAGTTAGGCTCCTTGTGTGAGGTTTCTCCTCTTCTAAATTATGTTTCAAAAACTAGACCATAATGCCATTAGCTTGACTATTGGGCTTCAATAATTGGATATTTATTTTTCATCCGAATATGTCCGTCCAACATGTTTCTTCTCTTGCAGTTATTCTATTCTTTTTTATAAGTGGAACTAAATTACTAATTTGGATTTTTTATGCTTTTTTTCTACTCTTTGGGAGAGTAAGGAAAAAGTGTTTATTTCTACTCTTGGTGTTGTATTGGCTACTTTACTTTGAAGTAGCTTCATATTTATTTCTTCCTTTGATAGGGAGGAATTTCAAATGAAGTGGTATTGTTCTTTAATAAATGGTTTTGTGTTAATTGAGATGGCAGGCTTGAAAGAATGTGAAAGCAAGCATTTGCTGCACCTCTCACAAAATCGACAACTTGATACCGTCAGATGGAATCCGCTTAACCAGGATGAGGTTTGAACTTAATTAAATTACCTTCTTACTCAGTATCGTAATATGAAATTTATAAATTGATGAGGGCTTCTAATAATATCTACGCCACATACTACGTAAAATGCTTCGGTTTTATCTTGCCAGTTTCCTATGTGGTATCTCGTCTGTTATATGTCAAGGATAGTATTCTGAATTTCTGATAATTTGACTCTTTTTTTCGAATGAAATTATCACATTTACTAGTGCTTGTGCTTTTTTTGTGAGACCAGTGATTTGTCAAATTCGTTAATAATAGCTTTGTTGTTGCAGACGATTCAATATTATATTTTCCCTACTATTTATGTTACTTCTTTCATTTCAGGTTGTCTGTGCATCTGTAAAAAGTAATGAACTACTTATATTTGATGTGGGATATGTCTCATCAGAACCAGTTGAAGTTAGTTTCCATTCTTATTTATTGCTAAACTTTCCCGTCAAATTTTGTTTACATTCACATTATGTTGCCAGCTCTTTCAAAAATTATAATATGTTTCTACTGTCAATACTTGATGCACCCCCAAATTCACTTGATATCAATTTCTTATTGCATAATTCTATTATTGTTAAAGCATTGTTCTGCATTCTGAAATTTCTGTCTAATTATATATTGCTAAGAGTTAAAAGAAGAACCTTTTCCAACATTGATCAAATCATTACCTTAAATAAGGCGCGCTGGAATTATACCATACAGCCCATTCCTTGTCTGTGCTTACTTAAACGAACCAGGCAACACACAGTGGAAACTAACGCCCCTCAGAAACAGACACATATTGCAGGACTCCCATCTATTTACGTAATCGCATATTGCTCTAATCCTCATGATTTTGGGGGATATGCTACTATAATTAATTACTTTCTTCAGAATTCATTATTTTTTCTTCATTTCATTTTTTCAAAGATGTGTTTTTATTTGGTCATTTACAGCAGCACAGGTGTTATTTTATACATGCTATCTACCTAATTTTTTGCCCTTGAATTACATAACACAGGTTTTAAGAACAAGACAGACAACCACAGTCCATGGATCCAGAATACACAAAGGTCTCTCTGATATTGCTTTTACGTCAAATGACTCAAGGTTGGTACGTGGGCCTTAATTCAGAGGAACTGTTTCTGTCGATAAATAATTTTGTCCACTTATGTTTGTGTACTTCTGTGAAATCTGAGTGGAGAAGAGATGGGTAGTTGCAGTTTGCTTGATAGCGAGTTGTGTTAGCAAATACCTATCATAGCTGTTAATTCCTGCATATAACTGGAAGGGTTCTAAAAAATGATGGTTTATGCACGAATACTCTTTTTTTCCTGGGAAATGCACTTTACTTCATTTCCCCTTAGAAATGGGGATATATACATAATCACGTTACAAATGTATCTTTCGTCAGAAACTTCACCATGGAAAGTGCAAGGTGCTAATATACGACACAGAATAAATCCATAAAGCAATTACCATATTTTAAGCCCCGAACTTGGAAGACTCCTCGCCTTGTGGGTGTTGTTTTAATTTTTGTTTTTGTTTTCGAAGTGGGACTCGAAGTTCAATACCTTACAATTGGATCGTAACATTTTCCTACATGAAATGATGAAAGTCATCCACTCATAGTTCTTGTGCGCCCCATGAGATCTCCCCAGAGATCTTCAAAAAGAGTCTTATATAGCATTCTTTTATTGTTTACTATTTGGCATTTTCCCTAGACCAACAACCTGTTTGGCGAAATGGCTGTGGCACGATTAAGGTTTGGATAATGTTTTGTAAGACGTTGATTGTTCGTGTAGCTGATACCTAAGTCTTAGTAACAAACGGCACCTAATAATGCTTCTCATTTTGTGAATTTATTAATTCTTTCCGTCACTCTGCTTTTCTCAATCTGCTAGCGAATTTTAACAGGATACTTGCTTCTGATACAAATGGTGCGATTAATGTTTGGGATAGAAGAGTGAAGGCTCTGCCTTGCCTTGAGCTTACATCTAATTCGTGCACTTCGTCTGGTGCCCTTAACAGCATCGAATTAAATGCAGAAAATCAGGTTAGGAATTGTGTATGTAGGAGTAATTTTGTGATTATAAGGAACGGTGCATTTTTTTAACGTTCACCTCCCCCTCCCCTCTCTCTCTCTCTCTCTCTCTCTTAAATAAAGGTTGAATGGTATGACTTTACATTCTATGGAGAACTCAAACTTGTGTTAGAGCAAACCACGCATCACTTGTGTATTAGTTAGTTCATGAATGGTTTTATATGTCTAACATCAATGAATTTATACATTTTAGTTCTGAATTGACTCATTAAAAGCATGTTTGAAATTTTACCTATTAATTTTAAGGTCACCTACAGCCTATGGGAAGTGCACGTGCGATTCAAGGTTAAATGTAAATGTGTTCATCCTAAGCTTTAGTTTAACGTTTTGTCTTGCTGTCTGTATTTGAGGAGCTATTCCTATTGTTAAGCAGAGGACCAGTGGTTCTGGAATCTGGTGGAGACCTGGCAATGTTTATTAGCCTAAAGTAGAGATCCAAGGCCGTGAAAGCTTGATATGAAGAAACTGAGAGCATTATACAAATCCAACATAGTTGCACGATAGACTTTCGGGCACATTTTTCAAGTGAAAAATGAAATATTGATAATGAAATGCCCACTTCAGTTGACCAAATTTCTAAATCTTGTAGTTCGTGTAATGCCCATGTCAACTAATAAGATGCAGATTCTAGGCTACTAGGAACAAATGGTCATTGTCTAATATCTCGGTGATTTTCCTTATTAACGAAAAGGAACATTTCTCCTGGTCCACTTACCTGGATAAAACTCCACTTGATAACATAAAACAGATTCATTTGCATTAGGTTTGGTTTGAACGAGTTTTGTAGTACACCTTGTTTATTGTGTTTAGTGAATATTTGGAGAAATTACGAACAGTGATTATTTTCTTGCCAGATAATTTTTGGTGCTGGGAAGCATGGGCTTGTGTATGTGTGGGATATTCGTGGTGGAAGAGCATCTGCTACTTTTCAAAGTCACAGAGAGGTTATATTACGTTTTCTGATGTTTACTTAGTGGTTGTTCTTGCTTTCTTGCTTTTATGTTGTGAAAAGGACACATCTAAAAATAAGTAAGGAGTCAAGGCTACTTGGACAAAGACTATTAATGTAATGGATCTACTTCTGCCTTGGCAGGCTAATCAAGGACCAAGCCTTCTGAGGCTGAGGCAATTGCATTCAACCTGGCTTCTTGTTACTTGGCTTAGTCTTTGCTTGGTTACAAGTTGTTGGAGATATATAAAACCATTAATGTAGCCTCACCCACCAGCTTAAGCTTTTTGGTTGAATTGGTTTTTTACATGATATTTGAGTCTCGGTGTCACGGGTTCGATCCTCACCTCCCCATTTAATTAATAATTAATTAAGTCTTGTGGAGTTTCTTAGCACAGGTAGGCTAGGCCTAATGCATCATCCACCTTTCAAGCTCAATGGACTTTCTTGTGAGGGGGGTGTGTTAGAGAAACATAAAACCATTAATACAACCTCACCTAACAACTTAAGTTTTTGAGTTGAATTAGTTCTTTACATGGTATTAGGACCTCGGTGTCACGGGTTCGATATTCACCCCCCACTTTTTCTTGTGGAATTTCTTAGCATAGGTAGGTGGACCTGTGTATTATCCGCTCTTCAAACCCAGTGGGTTTTTGTGTGATGGGGCGTGTTAGAGATATATAAAACTATTAATATAGTGTCACCCATCAGCTTAAGCTTTTGGGTTGAATTGGTTCTTTACACAAGTTAAAAGCTTAGCCATAAGGGATTTTGACTTTATGATGTAACCAGTGTGTTAATGAAAAGTAAGTAACAATGTTTAAGTTTTGAGATTTTGTTGAACCATATACACATAATATTTGGCTAAAGACTATTGCAGAAGATAAAATTAGTTTTGCTTGTGGCAAACTGGCAATCAAATTGTCCTGCCTCAGTTTACTTTGGATCTAAAAACCATTCCCCATTAAAACCGGACTAGCAAGGGTGGGGTTAGGGTAGTTCTTGTAACAACCTTACTCTTGCATTTCTAAAGAGGTTGTTATCTAGATAATACAATTTGTTTTTGGTAAAATGAATATTCAAGCAACTTGGTTGGGGAGGAGGAGGATAAATAGCCTGGTGGAGGATTGAACATTTGATCTTAACATCACATGGTCCAAAGGTGCCAATCGAGTTACAAGTTCATTGGCTGATATTGCAATTTATAAAATTAAAATACTGTTCTGTTCTTGATTTATTTATATATCTGCATTAATGCCTGAGATATAAATTGTAGTAAATAAAGACATGGTTGCAGAAGCTAGTGATCTCTTGATGCATGTCTTTCTACAACTTCAATTAACGGTTTTATCACCTTTGTCTCCGGACTACCTTTTACAGCACAGGATGCATTTACTTGCAGCATAATTTGTTGAATAAAGCATGACTTCTTGGGAAAATGCTATTGTATGATATGTTTTACAGTAGTTTTAGTGATCTTATTCTGATTTAATTAGCTTTTTAGGTAGTCCATCCACCTGTAACATCATTGAAGTTGGCAACGATGCTAGAGAAGATTGGATCTTTGAAGGTGTGTTTATCCTTGCTGCTCATATTTGCTGCTTTCACAAATTAAGATGTGAGCAAAACTGCGCACTCTTTTGTGTGATGGCTATTTAGTTTTATAGCGTCAAGATCCTCGTAAAAATGTTTTTTATTTTTTATTTTTTTTTGGGTTTGGTTCTGAGGAATACGACTATGGTAGCTAGTATTATAACTGTTATATCTTATTTTGAAGTCTAGACTTTAGACTACAATCAAGACTAGCTTTGCCTTCAGGCTTCTGTCCAGACATTGAAATTATTTTGGTGATATTTTTTTTTCCAAAATTATTTGTGATATTTTTGGTGATATTTTTATATTTTGATTTTTGATATATGATTCATAGTTCCCAATCCCCTGTCCCATGCATATGCCCTTTACTGATTTTTGCCTCATGAATTATGGAAGCTGCTGCAGAGGAATCCCTAACAGTTAGATTTCTATTTTGGTTGCTCTCTTGAAAACTTTCACCTGTAATATTATTTTGTAATATTCTTTATGAAGATCAGCGATTATACAACAATAAATGCAAACACCGACAGTATTATAGATGAATTCTGTATTCTTCGCGCATACAAGATTGTGTCTATAATTATTTTCTGCTGAGCATTAATAGTTGTAGCTGACTCTATATTATTAGATTATTTCTTTAGATTTCCAATGCCTAATAGGCATGTGCGTCGGCTAAGATTGGTGCCATCCTTGCGATAAAAAGGCTTTTGGTGCCTGTAAAAGTCTCATCTGTATATGCATATCACTACAAATATTCCATGTTTGTTGTAACTTCCTTAGAGAATACAAGTATTAATTCTTCAAAATTCAAATCATAACAATAAGCATATAGTTTGCAATTAGATGTCAGGATTGCACCGTTTGGCAATAGTCTTTTGCGTAATAGTAGTTTATGCTAAGCCTTTCTTATTTGCTATGCAGGCACAAGCTGATATTGTTCCCAAGGAAATTCACTCTGTTGATCTCAATCCGTCATGCCCGTATCAGTTAGCATTCCATCTTGATGATGGCTGGTAGGTTGCCAAATGGGTTGGTTTTCTTCCCCCTCCATGATGCTAAATAGCATTTTGAACCATGTTTAGTGTCTTTCCCGCTTGCCTGATTTCTTTCCTCAGCCACTGTTAATAAGAATTTCAATCAATTCCATGATTCTATCCTTTTAAGTTTCTATCAATTACTATAAACTTCAAGTGTGACTTTATTGCTAATCACTTGACCGACTATTATTATATTGTTTCTGAATGGCCTCATTTTCTTTAATTTTCCTCAAAATTGAATCTGGAAATAATTTGTTTCTAGTTAATGTCTACCGCTAAACAGTACCATTTGACGTCTAGTGGTTATGTACATCCAATATAGTTGTCTTCTTTTTATTCAATTTTACATGTCAAGAATAAATGCTTCCTTACATTTGTTACTCCATTATGTAAATTTATCCTTCCATGCATTCATGTAGGTCGGGCGTTTTGGATATGAATAATTTTGAAGTTACACATATTCATTGCCCACCCCCAGCTTGGTTGTAAGTTTGTCAGTTGTCACATTTAGAATTGCTTTGTTTGTATTTGTGAAAAGGCTTCTCAAAATATGTCTAATTATTCTGTTTACTGTTCATTTTTGTTAGAAATGATTCCTATATTCCCGCTGATCTATCATATTTAAGAAAACCTTCATGGCTATCTACATGTTCGGTAAGAAATTTTTATTAACTTGATGCACCTCGTTTATCTTTGCATGAGTTATTCCCTACAAAACTTTCACCTTTTAGACATGTTGGCATCTTATTTTTTATAATCAATTTCTACGTTTATACAGTGCGTGTGACAATGCTGGCAGTAGTTACCGTTGGGTTTAAATAAGATTGGTCCCTAGAGTTTTACTCATTTGGCTTTTCGTCCTTACAGTTTAAGAGTTTTTTATTTTTTAATATTTAATTATAAAAGGGTTTGGGTGGTCACGGGCACATGCCATGGGTTAGCACGGTCAGCCCCGGGATCTCATTCCCCTTTGGGCTTACAGCGCAATGGTTAAACCCCTTACTCAGGATTTTTATCCTAACGTTTGAACTCATGAAACACAAGTCGCTACCACTTGTGCCATCCCATGCGTGTGGTTCTTATACCTTCATTCATTTGGGTTTTAGTCCCTTAGGAAACAATGCTTTTAATAAATGAAAACTATAAAAACTAATTTTTTATGAAAAATTAAAACCAATACGTTAATGAGTAAAAACTATGGGATTGATGAGCAATTATTTATTTTCTTTCATAAGTGTGTATGAGATAAAATTATCTCTGTAAACATATAAAAGTGGATGAGATTCACTTTTTAAAATTCTCTTTCTTCTCGTGATAGGACCCCACCCACTCCAATGTGTGTGCAGTGCAGGCAAAAACTATAAAGACTAGAAGAGCCCAAATGAATGGAAAGTATAGAGACTAATAACTGAAAAATAGAGATCAAAACCTAAAAAAAAAAAAAAAAAAGGCCGACCCAGTTCAAGACCCACTCCGTGAGTGTCTGGGGAAGAGAAATTTGAGTCAAGCCTCACCCCTGCTTTGCAGGGGGGCCGAGTCGAACTCCTGACTTGGAACACCACGGTAAGCAAGCTTACAGCTGAGCCAGGCCGGCCCTTCAGAGATCAAAACCTAAATAAGCAAAAATATAGGGACCAATATCAAAAGAAATAAAATATAGGGATCAAAACCTAAATGGACTAAAAAAAACTATAGGGAATAAAATCTTATTTAAACCTTGTTGATATAACTCCTAAGCCGTGTCTACTTTTATAGGATTCATCGCTGTAAGCATTATTCCTTTCTATTCAGATATGAAATAATTATATCTGTTGTAATTTAGTGCAGATCTATTTGGCTGGGTCATCATCTGATTGTGGCATTCATCTACTGGATTTCTATCCCAGCACCAGCTCACCAAGCCACGTGGATTACAAGTAAGGCACTCCAACAATGACAGACATATATTAATTTACCCCAAAGTCCCTATTTTTAACTTCAATTGACCACAAAATCGAGAAAGCACATATACAGTGAAATCCACAGTACGTAAATTTATCACATAGTTGCGAAGGCATGTATACATCCAAGTTTTCATATGCCTATATTTACTTATCAAACTCTATTGCAATTTCCCCCGCCTTACAGTTTTAGTATTATTCTTCTTTACAGGGAGGATAGAAATGAAATTTCCATGCGCAACCAAAATAATCAGAACAGATTTATTCCTTTATCTGAAGGAGTTATCTCATGCGCTGCTCATCCTTTATACAATGCCATTGTAGTGGGAACCAAGGTTTGTGGATTAGAAAATTCAATTATCTTCATCATTGTGTTTGAACTTTACGTGTTTTAAAATTCAATGCTTAGCTTTATGACATCCTTATCTGACAACATCTTGAACCGGTTTTAAATTAGTTCCTCCAAAATGAGCTTCCTTTCTAACATGGTTCATATATATTAATTTGTTGAACAAAATTCCCTTGTTCTTAAGTAAGCATATAGTTTTTGAAGCCCGACTGTAATTTGTCTTGTATTTTTGACTTGCCCATGCGGGTCATTTATACTAGCTTATTTCTTTGACCTGTTTGGAAGTTATCAAAATAACATCAAGCTTGCAGCAGTCAAACGTGCACGACAATATTTGCTAACTTGATTATTGGTTTCAGCAAACATCATTGCTTGTGATTTCCCAAGGACATGAGTCATACAGAGGTGAAGATTAGTCCCAACTTCCCAAGATCGGCAGATTTTTGTAGGGCAGTAGTGGCAATTTAATCTGACAGTTCTGTTAAATTGTTGTACAACAGTTGTATTGAATCTCAGAAAATAAAAGATACGAGAAAGGTTTGGGAAAAAAGTGATAGGGAACGGGATGAGTTCCCCTTGATTGAGGGAAGGAGTCTTCCCACAAAGGAAAACGAAAGAGATAAAAGAAATAATTTGAACATGTTCCATGTCTATGTCTTCTCATTATACTCTTGATTTTAGACTATACGAATTTTCACCATGACACAAATCTATAGTTTCTTGTCACTTTTTGTTGTCCCTCTTCCGGTGCATATTTTGCTTTTTATTCATACTCCCCCTCTTCCCTCTTGTTTATTTGGGATTCTACAATTTCACCTGCCAAACCAAAAGAAAAAGTGAAAATAAGAATAAAAATCAATCCAGATAAATTTTAAAAAGAAAAGAAAGAAGCATTATACATCGTATAACCAACCTGTAAAGGCATATTACCTCATTATATCATAATGTTCGTAGTAGTCCGCTTTAACTAACCCATGTGAAAGTGAAGTTCCTTTGGGTATTGCATCAATCAAGCCAATCACTTTTTTTTTTTTTGCTTGGGGGTTCTTACTAGTATTTTCTCTGTTTTTTAGCGTGAGATTAGTTGTCACTCGAGATAATTGGAGTGTTAGGTTCAAATCTTTTGACATTAGGTTAGGCTTCCTTAGCATTTGGTTAATTCTTTTTTTTTTTTTTTTTAAATATACCTTCTCCAGATTCAAGCTATGAGAAGGAAAGTATAAACAGTCAAAAACAAGTGATAAAGACAACACAGAGAAATGCAAATTATATCCCTTACATAAAAAGGTGGGGTGAGGTGGTGTTGTCATTTTATTCTAAACGAAGAGAGAACCACACATGTTGTAGTGTTGCTTGTACTTGATTTGGTTGTTTTCTTTACAGATTCCTCTTTCATTCCTCGGGGCACACACGAAATTCATTTCACTTGTTTCTTTAAGGCTAGGCTGTGACCGTGACTAAAAATGAAAGAGACGTAACTTTCACGCCTACAAAGCCAGAACTTTGGTACATTCTCATGTTCTCAATGGAAAGGAGAGCTACGCAACAAAAAATATTTTGCAAACCATAATGCTAAATTGCCATTCCTAGTGCAATGCCACATTTTTTTTTTATGGCTGTGAGCCTGAAGCAAACAAGACTACCTTAGCGGTCCCATATTTCCTTGTCCTTGATTTTCCATAGAGTGGTTTCCTTTTATAACGTTGTGTGCTTGTAAGAGCTATGATTTCAAAAATAAAGTTGTGTGCATTATTTAAATTACCAAGAGAAGTTAAAGGATTAGTTTTGTTTGAATTGATTAGCGTGGATCATAGGGCTTCCCCCATCCAACTCATATTTTTGAGATCGTTATTGTCCCCTACTCCCCTTGTCAATGAAATCAATTATTGAAAGTAACAGACATAAAGATACCTTTCCTGAGTAAAACCTTACACCATAATTGATCCCTATGTACTCTGATGTATCTTGTTTTGGTCCCATTTGATGGAGAAAGAAACATACAATTTCTTAGTATTTTTTATTTATTCTCCTCCGCACATATTTGCCGATGATCCATAACTTACAGGCTGAAGCATATTGCCGAGGAAGACTTCAGACCTGTGTTAAGTAGTGACGAAAACTTAAAAGCATTGATTGATTCACTGTTATAGTTATAAAAATAATGAAATGAGTATTTTTAGACTGCAAAAAGGAATTAAAGATTATATGATATAGAAAGATTGGGAAATAACACCCTCGTGATTGCATAAGAAAGCTATCTTATATCATACACCCATCGAATTTGGTGTCAATTTTTTTTTTTTAGATTGTGGATCCCACATATTTGTGTCACCCACATGAAAATACTATCTCATGTAACATGAGATTAGTAAATCCTAAAAAGATTATGCAAAAGCACAAGGCTTTTTTATTAGGGTTTCTAAGATGGAAAAATGTTTGTGCTTTTAAAGAACACAATTTTGTGTCCTTTTAGTGTTTAATACTATGTCTTACCGGTAAGACATAGTTATAATATGAAAAGTTACTTTTTTTTCCTCTCTTCTTAATCACTTCAACTGATATAGAGAGAAAAAGAATAAATTTTCATATTATAACAAGGGATATGATCCGTTTACAATTTTTTTTTGCAAATTACACTAAGTATGACCGGTCGTATACTACATGATTAAAGTATGACCGATCGTACTTAGTGTAGTTTGTAAACAAAAAAGTTTGTAAATATAACCTGCCCCTTATAACAATATCTTACTAATAAGATATAGTGTTAAAAACTGAAAGGAAACAACTTATGTCCTTTAAAAGAATAAACACTTAACCCTTCTCAGATATATTAAGAGATTAGGTAGCTTTCTTCAATTGAATTCTCTGCATTTCTATGTTGTTGGGTGAGATGATTATTTATTATAGTATTAGAGACAAGGTGATCATGGGATCACGAGTTCAATCTTTTTTTTTTTTGTAAATAGTTCAATCTTTACTACCTCACTTTTTCTAGTGGAATTAACTTAGCACAAGATAGAACAAAAATAAAATAGGCATAATATTCATGCTTCAAGTACAAAGAACTTTTGCGTAAAAGAATGTATAAGAGAAATATAATATAAAACTATTAATGTGTCATCACTTATTAACTTAAACTTTTAATTTACTTTATCAACTTTATCTTTATTTCTCTTTGTAATTTTCTCTCTTGATCTTATTAAATTTCTTCTTTTAATGGTTAGTAGAAGAGTGATCCTTCTCGATCACTTCATCCTTTCTGTAGTCAAAGCCAAATGCATGTCATAATGAGTTGGCTAAACTACCTAATATGAGTTGCTCAAGTTCTTGACATGCTTGACTCTGTACTTTCAATATAGATATAAATACCAGAATTTAATTCAGGCACGGTGTATTGGTGTGTCAATGCTATCAATTAAGAAAAAGACACTTTTTGCATATGGTTGGTGCTTTGACAAATCTCTCTAAATTTTGTAGGGGCTTGGCTGAAGGATCTTAATTTCCATAAAACTGTGACTTTTACATAAAAAAAAAGTGGTCACTGTAACAAGGAACTCCTTTTGAAAAGATTTCAGAGTTTTTGAACTCAAATAAGGTCTCATCTCATGTACCTGGTTATCCACCTTCATTTGTCACCTATTTTGGAAACATCATTACCATTTTAATTTGGAGTTCACTCATCTATTTCTTTCTTCTTCTTTTTTGTAATAAAGTTGTTTTCATTAAAAAATAATAAATCAACTATGTTTACATACCATGTTTTAATAATTGTTTTACAGAGATATAGTTTCTCATGTTACAGGAGACCATTTTATTTCATACATACAGTATTTTTAAGACTCATTTGTTTTATTTCTCTCTCTTCTTCTGAATGAGTTCCACTCATTTTTGTATTGTCTAAAATAAATTAGAATAAAGTCTCTTTTTGGATCCCTAACAAAAAGCAAGGTCTCCACTTTAAAAATATCCATATTAGTCCTTTTGTATGGACTAAATTGGATCTTTATTAAATTTCAAGATATCACATTTTCAAAAAACTGAAATTATAAAGGGAACAAAAATTAACTTTTTTTTCTATAAAAGATAAAAGTGAAAATCATGTTTTTTATTAGTCACCTAAAAGTAATTTTACTTAATAAATTATCTCATCCAAAGACTATATTTCCTTTGTTTTAAACCGTATATTATATTAGGGTCAAATTCACCTCAATGGTTCCACTATCCTAAGTGGAAGTACAGTTGCAGTTAGATAGAGGATACCAGACTGGATACTGAAGAGCGAAGATTCTCCGTTTACGAAAATACCCTTGGGAACAAGTATTTATACATGGCATATGAAGGGCTTTTTGTAATTTAAAATGCTGCCCATTGCCCACTTGATCATTTGATCCCCACTGTGACATTATTCAATGTTTGTGAAGTGTCAGAGCTTTTTGGAAGGCTTTCTTTCCCCCTTTCGCAATAAAGAACCGCACCTTGCACGCCTCAATATTATTGATCTTCAATTTTATTTGTAGAATAACCAACATAATTGCACGGATTTTTCAAAAGAAAAAAAAAACAAAGTTACTTTTCCCATTAGAGTAAGATGTAAGTTTTTAAAATTGTCCAATTGGAGCTCAAATCCATGAATTTATTAAGTGGTTTTTCCCTTTGCGAAATTTCCCACTGTCTTTTAGTTAGCAGGACAAGTTTGAGCTCTTTAAAATTTTCATCAAGGGTTAAAGCTACACTTTGTGCTTGATACACAAGGATATACACATGAAAAAGAGGTGGTAAAGAACTAATTCAATCCAAAAGCTTAAGTTATTGGGTGAGACTACATTAATGATTTTATATATCCTAACGTGCCCCCTCATATGAGAGTACACTGGGCTTAAAAGGTGTAAGATGCACAGGTCTACCTATCTATGCGAAGAAAGAAATTCTATTAGAAATAAAATGGGGGCGGTGAGGATCGAACTCGGTACACCGAGGCTCTGATACCATGTAAAGAACCAATTCAACCCAAAAGCTTAAATTATTGAGTGAAGCTATATTAATGATTTTTTTATATATCTCAGTAAAGAATCAATTCAACCCAAAAACTTAAACTGTTGAGTGAAGCTACATTAATGATTAGGTATATGAAAGCAGCATGATGGAATCTAAAATATTATCTTATCACATAACAAAAGAACATGTTTTCATTATGAAAAAGAAAACCCAAAAGACTAAATTGATGCTTTTGTGAGCGAAGTTTGAGAAGGAAACATAGTCGTGTCATTAACTGTGATGATTACACACAGTATTAAAGCAACATCTGGTTGACAATATCACCAAATTTAAAGCTGAATTAGTTGACCACATATAAGGTGGTGGAACATAGAGGAATGGAACTTCTTAATGTTTGTACTAAAGCAATCATGTGAAACAGTGGTACCACCACCTAATGTTTTGAGTTCTGGTAATTTTTGGAATATGTTATTGTGGGTATAATTGTAAACTGGCTACAAGCCTCTGATGTGTACATATATATATATGTAAGAGTTAAAATTCCTTCTCTATTTGTCTCTTTTCTTCACATCATCACATGCTCTCTCATTCCATTAATTTTGCTATGAGAATAAAAACAAAAATCGTTGGACTTGGGGTACCCCTCATTCTATTTTCTGGTTCTCCAAGTTTCTACTTTAGATATAGCCTTTCAATTCAATTCCAACCATTGAATACCACTTGTTCTGTTCACCAACTTTGTTCTTCTCGGTCATAATAAAAAAATCTTATTTTATCTAGTTCACATATTATCTTTTACAAATTTACATGTTCAAATTTGTTCTGTTCTCTGTTGTGTTTCATGGCTTCAACTGCTACTCCAGCTCAGGTTTTCAAAGACCACAACAACGACCGAAATAATGGCAACCCTGAAATAACTAGGAATGAAATTCAGACCGCCATAGCCAAAGCAGTGGAGCTAAGAGCTATTCATGCTGCTTTGATGCGAGGAAATAGCCCATTCAATGCTAGATTCCCATCCCCTTCCCATGTTTCACGCCCTGTTTCTCAGTTCTCTGCTCAAGATTACCCTGTTTTCACTCCTGTAAGTATAAATTTTTTTATTTTTTTTTCTTGAATTTTGGATTGTAAATTTGTATTTTACTTCTTTTGGTGAACTGGGTATCCAATATCTTTCTAATTCATATCAACACAGCTAGTTTATTCAAAGTGACAGAGTACTGTTGCTAATTATGCATGAAATGTGATTGTTTCTGTTCATCATGATAGGGACCAAAACCAAGATACTTGAGTTAATGGAATATGCAATAATTCTTGGCTTGCTTTCAATGTTTATATTATTCTCCCATCCCTTGAACTCTGCTACCTGTGATAGTTGATAAGTTATTAAATTTCTGTCTTCTTTATAGCTCCATAGGTAGATGTCATTGTTGTTGAGTTTTATACTTGGCCGTTGCTCCCATTTCTTTAATCTTATTTAATCTCCACGAAACACTAACCGTGAATCAGAGTTTTGACTTTTTGGGGTTCTTGCTTTAATTCCCTTGTCATGGAACTTAAAAGATTCAAACCCTGTAACTAGTATGCTTATTATCCGATTCTTGTTATTTAAAGACAAGTATCATGTTTCTATCTCCCCTGCTTTTTCATTTTTTTCAGATTTCTATCAATATTTGTGGCTGCAAATTCCCCCACCCCAGTTAATCTTTTTTTTTTTTTTTTTTTTAAAGTTTGATGGATAATAAGTTTCTTAACGAGAGAATTATTGACAGAGTTATGAAGATAACTCACTACTGGGGTACAATCAAAACCCCATGAAAAGCCTAACAATATCAGAAAGTTGGGATGAGAACGGGCTAGAAGGAGGAAAAAGGTTATTAGAAACCATTGTACCAGATTACAAGGAGAAATCAAGTTCAAGAAAGGGACTACTTTCTGGTTTTGCAAACCTAGAAGCACACATGTGTCATACTGAAGATACCAAATCGGTAACTGGCTCTTGTACAAATCACATCACTGTTCTTCAAACATCACCTGCAAATGACTACTTCAAGTGTAGGAGAAACAGTTTAGAGGATTTCAAGTCCATATCATCTTGCAATAAATGTAAGCCTGCCACCATAACTAGCGAATTCGAGGCTGCAAGGAACAGCAAGAGCTCCAATATTGTTGTCCCAGTCTCGGATTCCCACTCATCTTTTCAATCCCAAACCAAAAGCAAAGGGGTGATTTCATGGTTGTTTCCTCGGTTAAAGAAGAAGCATAAGAATGAGAATTCGCCAAATAGAGCAGAATCTGAGGATGTTTCTCAGGTTCTTAAGGACTTGGGAGTAATGTCAATTGAGACATTGAAGAAAGAGCTTATGGAAGCAAACGAGAACAGAGATGTGGCCTTAATGGAAGTTTCTGAAATGAGATCTTCATTGGGGGAGCTGAGACAGAAGCTGGAGCACTTGGAGAGTTACTGTGAAGAGTTGAAGAAAGCTTTGAGGCAAGCCATGCAGTCAAAGGATTCAAAACTTTGTGAACAACTTAATAATCTTCCTCAGAGAGGGAAATCATTTGATGGGAATAGAGAAAATATGATGCCTGCGAGTGAGGAAGTAATGGTAGAGGGATTCTTGCAGATAGTGTCAGAGTCCAGAATATCAGTGAAGCAGTTCTGTAAGACCCTTATAAACCATATTGAAGAAACTGATCATTCTTTGACAGAAAATTTGAATTTGCTACTTCAACCATATAAGCTATCTCTGAATTCCAAGTACTCAAAGGCAGTTCTATACCATTTTGAAGCTTTCATAAATCAGTCTATCTACCAAGACTTTGAGAATTGTGTGTTCCAAAAGAATGGTTGCCCAAAATTCCTAGACCCACAAGAGGAACGCCAAGCACAATTCTCGTCATTTATAGCCCTTAGGAATTTGAGCTGGAACGAGGTACTGAGAAAGGGAACAAAATATTACAGTGAAGAGTTCAGCAAGTTCTGTGACCAGAAAATGAGTTGTATTACCACTAGTCTGAATTGGACAAGGCCTTGGCCTGAACAGCTCCTTCAAGCTTTCTTTGTGACGGCAAAATGCATGTGGTTGCTGCATTTGTTTGCCTTTTCTTTCAACCCACCATTGGGAATTTTAAGGGTTGAAGAGAATAGAACCTTTGATGCTCACTACATGGAAGATATGAGCCCGAAGTCACAAGGTCCAAGCAGAGTTAAGATCATGGTGATGCCGGGCTTTTATGTTCAGGATAGGGTCTTGAGGTGTAAAGTTCTTTGCAGGTACAAATCTGTTGCCTAAGTTAAACATATATAGAGATAAGTTTTATTTCACTGTGTATTTTCTTTTGCTTTTCTTTAGTCTGTCATCTTTTACTCTGTAACTAGCCAAACGTATATTGTAATTAATAATCAATCGTTCAAATAGGTTTAATCTACTGCCAATTCAATTCTGGATGCTTGTCATTGAGTAGATGAAGATTCAAAAGTGCAAGGGACAATGAGCTAAATAAAATTATTCTTACCGTTGTATAACGTATGTTCTCAATCTCCTAGTTCAGAACAGAGAAAGCATATTTAAAAGGAGAGACGAGTAGCCTCATTAAAGTTTTAAGCTCATCTTATGAAGCAGTTTTCTCATATACAATCCGCATAAACCCAAGGATAATATTATTCTCTTGCTTATCTTTCTAATTGTATGGGACAGATGAGTTCTTATAAGCTACTGTGTCAATGAAGGAGAAAAGCAATGGAACCAAACGCAGAATTTTCGATCAATTACTCTAAACAGACTACATTCGGCAATATCCCATAATTAGAAGCAATTATTATGTTAAACTAACTCTCTTTCTATATTACTTCAGTGTTTTATGAGATCAAAAGGAGGGTGAACCGAGTTTGAGAAAATTTATAAAAAAAACCCCCACAGTATAGTTAAATTCTCTAGTAGAGACATCCAAGTCATGTGAAACGTTACCACACAGGCCAAAGCTTGAATATTTATTTTTGAAAATTGTTCCAAGGATATCTTCCAGCCGAAAGCCAAAAACTAATCTTCTCGAGGCGAAAAGATCACACGATCGTGGGTACAACCTTTCCTAATAAAACCTTTCCTATACACACAGCCAGAGATCGAACTCCTGTCAACATGTTTAAAGGATCGAAACCCTTTCAGCATACTTTCAGTACAAATGGAAAGTATTATTAACCCCAAAAGATAGTATCACATTATAGTGTTCGGGACTACGGTTTCACAAACCTTTATGATCAGTAATTGAAGGACACAAGACTCTCGAGACAAATATGTAAATGTTTGTCTCCGCAGCTCTTTTGCTCATTTTTTCTTTTATATCTATATTATAATGAAGGCAACAAGTGCCAAAAATGATGTTTATGCACATAAGAATTCTACTGTCACTGGGATGTAAAATGACCTGTCACGTAGATATTAGCAACGGTACTTAAGAACATGTTCAGTTCTCCATTAATAAAAATGAAACATAGGCATCAAAGTGATACAACATTAGGATGCAGCTGAACTTTCGCCCTCACTCCACCAAAAGCTAACCGAGAAACTGGTAGTTAAAGACCGCACATAGTGCCACCATTTTGGAGGGATATATAACATTTCACCTTCCTCTAAAATACAGTCCACAAATTCCAAGTCTTGCACCTTAGGAAACTTCCCTTCATCTATGTCATCTAAATCAACCTACAAACAAAAGAAATTTCCAATCAACATGGAGACATAGATTTCAACATGTCAAAAGTAAGAATACAACTAAAAAATACACCCCATCTAAGAAAGAACTAGGCAGAAATTAAATGAACACGCAGAGAATGGATGTCATGGCTTATGCAGTATGAGTGAAATTATAGGTAAGCCAACCACAATCAACACCCCATATATCGTTTCCACATTGCAACATAATAGATTCGTGGGCTTAACTTATTCCATACCAATAAATTGTACAAGTAAACTGGAAATCAACACCCATATTGTTCTTTATTTTATGATCACATTCTTCTCAACTCTACATCATATTAGAAGCTAGTCTAGTCAATAATAAGCACTGGATGGAAGAAAGATTCTTGTCACAACTAATCCATTCTCATTACATATCTAAGATAGAAGAACCTTTTAGGTTTGTGATAAAAGTTTAAATACATGACCACTTGGCTGCCAGGTCAATGTGTAACCTGTGTAAGGATGAAAGCCTAGACACACATTCAGGAGTAAAAGAGGAGAAAAAGAAAAGACAAGACGTAAAGAAGAAAAGTTACATTAGTGAAATACTTCTAGAGCTCTTTGCCATTCAAAGGGGATGCAGTGATAGTAGTATGCTTCCGAGCAAAAGGTAAATAAGAAAACTGCACAGGAAGTCACTCACTCATATAGCTCAAAAACTAAATACCTGGCTGGAATTGCTAAGCATGGTACCAGAGTAGGGGAAAAGTTCCTCAGACAAAGATGCAGAGTAAAGCCTAATGTATTTTTTCCCAACAACCTGGAAATATGAAGCAAGACAATAATTTCAGTCCAATAGATTATTCCACCATGTTGAGTGACAGGAACCAGGTGTTCAATTACAGAAAAATAAGGAAAAACCCTAATTACAAAGACCAAAATCTCTCTCAAAACAAGAAAAAACAAAGATGGAACTGCAGAACTTCCAAGATCTGCAAACCTCCATGCCCAAAGGCCCCAAAACCACAGTAATCCTTTGCATGATAAGGCTATTAGAATGAGCTATAATCAAGGCAATTTTCTGCACCAATAACGTAAGCAGAATTTTCTAAACAATTTACACAAGAAGGATATCATATAAACCACAATGTCATTTTATATTAAAGGTCTCTCTTAAGATAAAGCCATAATAAATCCGAACTTTGTATTCTACCTCGAAGTACATCAGTTATGCCATGCCAGCTATACAGAAGTGCACAGTTAGAATCATAATACAATTGTAGTCTAGCTAAGAAGCATGAAAAGCTGGCTCAGTAATAGAATTACTCAAAGTTGGGAGAATATCTTCAGTGCTATGGATGCACTGAGTTTTCGGTACATCTTCCACTCACAATGTGACACGTGAGTTACTTTTGTCAAATCATTAATAAATAATTTATTTTAAAATCAGGTGAGAGAATGATTTGATAAAAAGTAAGAAACGTGTCACATTGTAACTGGAATATGTACCGAAAATTCGGTGTATCCGTAGCACTAAAGAAAATTTCCAAAGTTGGACTCGTGGGACCTACTTTATTTCAGTAATAATTACTTGGCGTACAAAAACTCAGAACATGAGGGCCATTAACAGCTAGTGGTATATAAAATGAATTTTTTATTGGACCCTGGGGATTTCCGGCTTTATTTTGTAATTGTTCAATATAAGTATACAACTGAGTTACCTGAGCTAGTATGTTATGATGCGGGTCATGGTGTAATGGTGTTACTGTTCCACCTGGACCAAACCAAGCATTGAGAGATCTTAGCTCCCCTCCACCAGCAAAACAATAGTCAGGAATAAAGATATCTTTCCGAAGCTCAGTTATCTGCCAATTCAATAATATTAGTAACTGAAAGACGCGGTAGGAATCCTTCACTTGCATGCCAAAATTGCAAAAGTTGAAATTGGAGACAACATAAATCTAAATTGTAAATACCTGATCAAACAATGGATGTTGCGCAAGATATGTCGGACCGCCAGGAGAACAACCATAAGACTTTATCCGTTGAAGAAACTCTGAAAATGTAATTAGCTCTTGCTTCCACTCTGCACATAAATAGTTCTTCCCAACCTGCAAAGAATGCTGCACTTACCCTTTTCTTCCAACATTTATCTAAAAATAAAAGAATGTAGAACATACAAAAGATCCAATCCACCCCATTCTCCCTTTGTGTAGGTTGGGTGTATTTTCTGTATACTACTAAACAACTTCATCAACCTTGCCGTGACAAAAAAAAAAGTCTTTCTGAGGTTAAATGGGACATAGATACAAACAAAACCAGAGGTGACAATAGTTATAATGTCAAGATATGAGGTACTGCAAGGAAGATTCACATCAGCAAAACATAAACTTCTTCAACTTTTATCTCATGACCTACTTCAGTTTTAACAACCTAGTGTTTAAACAAAAATCTACAAGGGAACGTCACAGTCTCACAGAGCTAAGAAGGAGGGGGTCTTTACTCACAAACAGTTGCAACCAAAAAACAGAATCTTTTTGTACTTGTTAGATGCATGAAAGAAAAAGTCCTAGGATTTCTACGTAGAGCATTTTTAAGCCTATAAAATCAGATAAATTTGAAGTGATTAGTATGCAATGCAAATAGATTGATTGCATTAAAGTATGTTACAGGTGAATGGTTTCCTAGTTGATGACCAAATTTGGTTGGCCTGTAGAAATAAATTTAGTAAATATAATTTACAAAGAGGGGACAAGATAGAAATTACAAGGAGAAGACTATAACATTGCCAATGTAACCTAAATGCACCCAGTTTGTGTTGTCAATAACTATCTAAGGTTAACTTTTCACTAAAATTTCTCTCTCAATACTTCTATCTCCACTGGTGCCTTCACTTAACGCTTTTTGTACTAATAAAACTGCCTGATAAATTTCCCAAACTACTAATAAGAAAGTTGTTTGAGAAAGATTACCATTTACAGCAAACAGCACAAATTTCATAATACAGCTATGAATCTAGCAGCTACAAGACACATGTGACCGAGGAGTGAGTTAAGTTACAGTTTGGGAATTATTAATTAAGGTGAGTTAAAGGATTTGAGTTTCAGGGAGAAAAAATTGTCAAACAGCTATCCATTTTTCTCTGAAAATGGAAGAAACTAAACAAATGCATTCGGTCTTGAAACCTTCAGCACTCTACCTTTGCTCTGCCTTCCTTTGTAATTACAAATACGTCAATTAGAGAAATTACCTCAACCGGAACTGTGCGGTCACCAGCAACTCTTAGCAAGTAATCAATGTTATTCCATTTCGTCTTGGCTGGCCAGTGAGCCATACAATCACTGATAATAACAGGGGAACCACACAGGTAATGATCTATCAGGAATTTCTCCAACGACAGAGCCGACCTTTTCACCACAATCTCAGAAGAAAGTGACTTGACAGGTAAAAGTTGGAGCACCTACAGTGTAAAAAGCTATAACATAAACGTTAGAAGGTCCATTCAACAAATGGAGCCATAACATAACCATCTTAGTGAGATCCAACTTCATTATAAACACAGAAAAATAAGCATAATATAGTAACATAAAAGGAAAAAAAAACCTTCAAATTTCAATATGAATTAATAGTCAAACTTTGTATAATATCTGAGCGTAACTATTCATAAACATACTTTTGATTCAAACATTTACATTCAATTTTTTTATTTTTTTTAAATATCAATATTTACTGAAACTTCACCATTCAGATTTTAGATTATACTGTATTTTTTCTTTTAAATGCTCATCGCTTCGGACCTCACCTTAGCGACATCAAATTCCTGATCAACGAGTCGATGCTCGCAGCTCCCAAAACCTTGATGGTTCATTTCAGAAACCCTAACACTCCTTGCTTTTTCTGATACCTTCTCAACGGCAGAGTCCAAATCGTTTCTAAGGAGCGTTCCTCCCATGATGAGCCCCATATCCAAAACCCTAAGCGCCTCCTTGAACTCGCCGTTGCCGTAGTGGTGCCTCGCCACGTGGAGGCACGCCATGGAATACGCATCGCGCCACACAGGAAGCACGGAGTGCCAGGGACCAGAGTGAAGCTGCTCCCACGCCATCTCTCGAGCCGCCTCCGCCGCGCGAAAGTCGCCGGCGGCGGCCAGGGCAGCCATGCTGACGTAGGCGTAGCCTCCGTGCTCGGAAATGGAGTGGAGGAGCGTAGGGGACTCGCTGTCTAGAGTTGGCGTGTCAAGGTAGTAAGAGAGAGAGTCTTCGCCGGATGCAGCTGTCGTCGACATGTTCTGCGGCGGCGCAGTGGGAAGAGCTAGCTCCGGCGACTGAGTTGAAAAGTGAATACAGCGTGTACAAAAAGTGTTAGATATTTAGAGCACGCTTTAAGATATTTCTAAGTATCTCAGGACCCAAACGTAAATGACACTCACATATATAAAAGCACACTTGAGATATTTCTAAATATCTTAGGACCCAAACGTAAATTACATATAATTTTTTTTTAAATATTTCGTACTTTACATAAATGTTTTAAATATATAAATATGAAAAATATAAATAAAAGAGTAAATACTCTTTTTCGTCCCTGGAAATATTTGTGAAGCACAATTTAGTCCCTCGGTTTAAAAAAGTCACATTTCAGTGTTTCATTTTTGAAAAAAAGGGCCACGTTCGTCCTTCCGTTAGTTGGCATCTAACGGCCCAACTAACGGTGCACATGTGGATCGTTACTTTGCTGAGTCACTGTTAAGTATGCCAGCGTGGAAGTAAAACGACGCCGTTTTGAAGGTGCCTTATGTCTTGTTGGAGTTTTGAACAGCTGAAGGTCCTATTTAGTCCCTGACAAATTTATCGAGGCCCTATTTGGTCCTTAACACTAAAAAATCACCATTGCAGCAAACCTTTCAAACCACCATTGCAGCAAACCAAGGCTTATGCTATTCGATCAGATTTCCCATTGTCAACAACCACCTGAAACCAAAAAAAGGATTACAACAATCTTTTACAATATATAACGAGCTTTCTACAGTACATATGAAGTGCCAATATGGATACAACCTTACCCAATGAAGCAGTAACCAACCCCTTTGAACGTGTAGGACATCCAATGACCAGTGCCCAGTACCTTCTTTGTAGGATTCTCTTTTTTGTGTCAATCTATTTAAGGATCAAATGGAACAAGGTCAGAAAAAAATGAAACAGATATAGCAACTTGAGATTGTGACCATAATAGACCAATGCTCTGGAGGTTATATCATCCAGGTCAGCCAGCATGAAGCATTTGATGAAAAAGTACAATTATCACTCACATCATCTGACGCCCTGGAAGTTTTCTCGCGGAAGATGGAATGCAAAACTGCAGCACTTGTCTGTGTCCTTCCCATCACCAGAATGCCAGAGCAGTCTCTGTCCAGTCTATGTACCTTAATATATACAATCTTGTTCAAGTATCAATATAATATCTAGTTCATACTTCATATATCCAAGCAACCATCAATAATATTGGCACAGAACTAAAACACAAGGAAAACAATCCCACAAATTTCATGGATGTTCAAGCTTTGTAATGATGATAACAGATGCAACGATCTATGAAAAAAATAATAAATAATTAACTTTTACCATTCTTTTTTACAAAATACCACTTTCCAAAATCATGGCAACTGTCTTGAGTAACAATAAAAGTGTTGTCTAATGAAAAAGGAGAACACATGAAAAAAGAAAAGAAAAGAAAAAAGAACTCATTCTTCCCTTTTCATTTAATGCATTGTTTGCAATTGCAAGGAACTCCTTTAGAAGTGATACCTCTAAAAGGTCGTAAGAGTGAAACCTTTGTAATTAAACCCTGATGCATGAAACAATATATTGCTTCATAGAGGAAAAAAGTTTCATTGTGGGTTCTTATATTATTGTCATTATTACATAGCCAATGCAAAACTTGAGCAAGTTGAGTACACGATATGATGAGCTCCTCGTCCTCTCTGGACACAAACAGCTAGTGGTGGATTGTGATGTTCAAATCATTAACGAAAAAGTACAATAATTTGAGTCAATGTGATTTTCCTGCGATGAAATGCAGTTCTCTTTCACCAAATACTCTATTCGACTTTAATTTCATTTTATCATCATCATTTTTTAGTGAATCAGAGCATAAGCCTTGGCCAATGGGAAATCTGATCGAATAGCATAAGCCTTGCCAATAGCATAAGCCTTGGTTTGCTGCAATGGTGGTTTGAAAGGTTTGCTGCAATGGTGACTTTTTAGTGTTAAGGACCAAATAGGGCCTCGATAAATTTGTCAGGGACCAAATAGGACCTTCAGCTGTTCAAAACTCCAACAAGACATAAGGCACCTTCAAAACGGCGTCGTTTTACTTCCAAGCTGGCATACTTAACGGTGACTCAACAAAGTAACGGTCCACGTGTGCACCGTTAGTTGGGCCGTTAGATGCCAACTAACGGAAGGACGAACGTGGCCCTTTTTTTCAAAGATGAAACACTGAAATGTGACTTTTTTAATCCGAGGGACTAAATTGTGCTTCGCAAATATTTCCAGGAACGAAAAAGGTATTTACTCTAAATAAAAATTATTTTTTTGATTAAAATTTATTTTTTTACAAAACTATTAATTAAAATATAAACATTTAAAACTTTTAAAAGTTGATTTGATTAACATTATGTCTATAATGTTCATTGGAAAATTTTGAATGCATTTATGTCACATCGAAACCGTTGAATTGAAATTATCAATTTTTGTGATTAACTGTTTCAAATATTATAAAAATTAAACAATAATAAAAATATAATATAAAATTAATAAAAAAATAATAAAGATGTAATCAAATGAGTTTTGTTTTTGGGATTTGCATTTGTCATTTAACATGACACAACAAAGTTTTCTACACATACAACATTTTATGATGCCAACACTTTTTGAAAAAAAAAGAAAAATAAAAAAACTATGGCACGCAAAACGAATCTCTATAACATTACACAATCACTTTTCCTACAACATAATTCTTATAAAATCCATTGTTTTTATATGTTTTAAATGGTTTTAATTTATAACTGTGTAAATCCATCTCCTTTTGTGCATATAGAGAGGTGTAATTGAGAGATATTTTGCTCTTCCCTTTGCACAGGGGAAATGAGGCTTTTTGACCCTTTTGCTCCTCATTAATTAATTAATAACCAATTTGCCCATGATCCAGAACTATCCACCAACTTGCCCCCTTTTAGTCGACTACATTGCTTTTTTAGTCGAGCAAATGGTCAAAATGCAGAAAGTGGACTACAGCAAATTTAGTCGACTAAAAAATCATCTTAATCGACTACATTTTTGGGATATTTAGTCGACTAAGTATATTTAGTCGACTAAATATCGACTGAAATCCTATATTTTCCATGTTTTCGGTCTCATTTCGATTGTTGTTGTTGTGTAAACCTAAATAGCTCCCTTTGTTCATGTGTAATCCTCTCAATCCGATTGTATTTCATCCCACCATCTCTACAGACCTAATATTGTGAAATCATTGTCATTGCCCAATTCTAAACCCCCAAAATCCGAACCCAAACCCCCAATTTCAGAACCCTAGTCCCAATTTGTGAGGAAGATGAGTACAAGTCCAAACATGTATGTGACAATGATCTACTATGATGGAAAGCATTATGAAGGCCCCAATGGTGTTCAATTTGAAGGAAAAACGAAAATGTTGAAAATCAAACGGGGCCCTACATACAATGAGTTAAAGGGGAGAATTCAGCAAAAATTGGGTCTGCAAGGCAACCAATGCGTTCAACGGATGATTACCAGGGTAGAGACTACAGTTGGTAAGGATGCTATTTACTACATTGGTAACGATATATGTGATGATGAAGATGTCGAATGTGTCATAGATGCAATTGTTGACCGAAAATTTCAAAATTTTATTGAGATATATGTTGAATTAGATTGTGGTCAATCTTCATCTGCACCCATGCATACAAGAAGTGAACCGTATTTTGGTCATGAAGAAAGAGTAGTCGATTTATCTGCACCTGCACATGTCATAAGTCAGATAACACTACAGGAAATAGATGAGGATGAACAGGATGCCGATATGGACAGCGATGAGGACGGTGAACCTGAGAGTGTTATTCCGCTAGGTGACACGTCAGATACTGACGTAGAGGGTGATTTCGACGCTGACACAAGCTCACCATCCCCGGGTTCGCAGGTTACGAGACCACTTCGTGTTGACCCTGTTAGCAGTGGTAAGATTTGTTTTTTAAAGATTTAATTTAGCAATTATTATTTTTGTTATCAATGGTATTGACGGTGGCATTATAATGCATCCGTAGGTTCTGAGGTCGAGCCATTTTGGAATGAAAGCTCACATTATTCCTTCATTAATTGGGCCCACCCTAATGATGAGACGGAGATATTGTATGGTGACGATGATGATCACGGTGGCTGGCAATTAGGAGATCCTTTATATTTGTATCAGGAGTTTCGTAGCAAATCTGAAATGCAACATGCAGTCAAATTATATTGTATGAAGGCTCACCGTACTGCCGTTGTGGCAAAAAGTGATGACCATAGATTTGTGATGAAGTGTCGACACCATAATGATAGATGTCCCTAGTATGTGAGGGCATTGTTGCCGAAGAATCGAAATACTTGGGTGGTCAGTAAGTGGGTTAAAGAACACACCTGCCTAAACCAAGGTCTTACCCGGGATCATAGACAGTTGGATTCTGATGTGATATGTGCAACCATTATCAGTATGTATTATTCGATATATCTAACTTCCTAAGGTATGTTTACGTTAATCAGTTTGTATTCTGACTGTTGGTCGGTGTTTTTTTTTATATAGGTATGTTAAAAGAAGATCCATCATTGAAGCCAGTTCTTATTCAAGAGAGGGTACAACGTTTGTATGGATACAACATATCTTACAGGAAAGCTTGGAAGGCTAAAATGAAAGCCATTGTCAAGTTATTTGGCGACTGGGATAAATCGTATGCATTCTTGCCTGGTTGGCTGACATACATGACTCAGGTTAATGTGGGTTCTGTGTTCAAGATTGATACGGACCAATGTGTTGATGAACGTCGAGTGTATACGGATAAGGCTGTCTTTCACCGAGTATTTTGGACCTTTCACCAGTGCATTGAGGCCTTCAAATATTGTAAACCCATAATCTAAATTGGTCACAACAAACGTACATGTCCTATGAGGATTCCCAATACAAGATGAATTTATGGGCATTAATGTTTTGATGGTTTAACATTATAGGCATTTATGGTTTAAGATGCTTGTATTTGATGTAATGTCATGTAACTGAAAAAAATGAACCGGTTGATGTAATGACGGTGCTATGTTTGTATTTGATGTCATGATATTTGTATTTGAAAAAAATGAACGGGTTGATGTAATGATGCTTGTATTAATAAATTATATGTGTTTAAATTGTTACAACGCAGATTTTTCGACTCAGAAATTATGCTCCCTAAGTCACACTCCCTTAGTGGATCAGTGTAGAGTGGAAACCAAGGGCAAAAAACATGTGTAATTCGGATTTGGGGTCCTAAACCAGCAAAAAACTGCTGGTTTAGGACCCCAAATCCGAATTACACATGTTTTGCTGGTTTAGGACCCCAAATCCGAATTACACATGTTTTTTGCCCTTGGTTTCCACTCTCCACTGATCCACTAAGGGAGTGTGACTTAGGGAGCATAATTTCCGAGTCAAAAAACCCATGTGGACATTAAATTCCTAAAACGAAGTCGTATGTTGTCATAACGTTTGTTTACGGTTAACAATACAAGATGTAGCCTTTTTAAACACATATACTGATTTGCTGTGATGTGTTATGGACGAATGTGACCTGTTCAATATTGTTTTGTGTCGTGCTGATCAAATTGCTAAAAAGGTTCCATTCATAAGTTATACAATATTGAAATGGAATTCAATTCATTACACAATATAACATAGATCCAAAAAACATAACAATTCTGCATTCATTAAAAAAAGTTACGGGACATCAACGACTTAAAGGAAATACATGAACAAAACATAATAACATGATGTAAACCCTAAATCTACTCCTCATCCCCGTCTGTGTCCGTCTCCGAGTCGTCCTCATCTGACACATGACCCCCATCCCCTGCTGCTTCAGCTACCTCCCCACCTCTTGCAAGCTCCAGACGAGCAAGCCTGTCTTCCACACCCTTAACCCTTCTCTGTATGTGTCTAAACCTTTCATTCCCTTTCTTTCTCCATTTTTTATGTGCCAGCGCCATCTTTCCTATCTTCTTTGTCATTGCATTTATGCCCTTCATGACATCACGCAGTGAAAATCCACCTTCAGGTTCAGCTATCTCCTCAACCTCAGCCACATCCTCCTCCACCACCTCTGGCTCAACAATATGGTCATTTGGGGCAACATAAGGAACCTCAACCTGGGGCATACCACTGAACTCCCACACACCCGATCTTGTGTTCTTAGTAATCTTGCACTGCTCCAATAGACGCTTTCCGAACTTGCAATTATAGCCCGTGGTCTTCTTCAACAGCTCAGTCTCCATGGGAACACCAAAGTGAACCAATATCCTCTGTACCAGACAGGCGTATAGAAGATGACCCTTATGTTTTGCCTCCAGTTCACCATCTGGGCATGTCGGATAGCCTACATAATGGGAATGTCATGTTCCAACACCCTGGAATGATTAAAAGATCGTGGGAACAGAACGTGGGTGAGGACATAGTGTAGTATACGGGACTCCACAGAAAGCAACCCCACCGTATAGTGCAAGTGTTCCCCACGGACTCTTCTTTGCTCCTGCACGACATCCTCTCGTACATATCCTGGAAGTACTACACCACTATCAGCGTCATACGCCACAGTCTGAGAAGAGTCAAAATCATAGCCAAGTATCTCCAACCATGCAGGTGCCGTCATGATGATCTCTATTCCACAGACCCTCGACTTCAGCTCGCCCTGTACGTAGCTGAGGTTATGGTAGAAGGCCCGCACCATAAGCTCTGAATACGGACATAGGGTCTCGGCAAACACCCTCAGATGTGCCGCCTCCAACACCCCCACAATTTCAAATCCCTCCTTATCAAAAAAAGCTGTATCCAAAGATTTTGGAGCACATAACGGCCGGTTCAAATGGTCACGTACAAATGAAGCGTGGACGGTAGGGTCGTTCTCAAACAGATACCCATACGGGAGGTCAACAGTATCAGGCTCTTCGTCTTGTGGCCTTGACGAAGAAGGCCACTCTTGCCTATGCTTGGTGCGTCTCTCAAGTGACTCATTGCCCTCATCGCTTGGTCTTTTGCGACCCGTCATTTGTTTAGGGTACCTACAATGAAACATGTCAGCATTTAACTATATGAAGCATGTCATGATGGTAATGAAAACTTGCAACATAAGATCTGTAAACCAAAAGCAAACTTTTGCCACATACAAATTTTTCAAACAAAAAAATTCACACAATGCAAAAAAATAAACCTTAGTAGATTAGGGTTACAAAACCTACAACAAACGCTTTGATTAGAGTTCACAAATTCGGACAACAAACAAATAAAAAAAATTCCAAAACCTAAAACACAATGCAAGTTAAGAAACCTTACCTATCCTTGAGATTTCACGATTTGGACCGTATTTTGGTGTAATCCACACGCCTGAGGGAAGGGTTTGGGAGCTGCTCCTGCGGATTTGGGGTTTGGGCCGCCTCCTTAGTCGATTAGGTCATCCTACTCCCCCTCTGCCGAATGGGGGGTTTTTAAAAAACAAATCCGTCGATATTTAGTCGACTAAATATCCCAAAAATGTAGTCGATTAAGATGATTTTTTAGTCGACTAAATTTGCTGTAGTCCACTTTCTGCATTTTGACCATTTGCTCGACTAAAAAAGCAATGTAGTCGACTAAAAGGGGGCAAGTTGGTGGATAGTTCTGAATCAGGGGCAAATTGGTTATTAATTAATTAATGAGGAGCAAAAGGGTCAAAAAGCCGGGGAAATGAAGATATTCTCTCTTTCTTTTATGATATTTTTGTCTTTACGTTATGGCGTTTTCATGTTTTTTTTTTTTTTTTCATTTACAAATATGATTTTGAAGTAGCCTTAGATGTGAAACTTACTTGATTCGATATATAGGCCCATATGAAGCCACGTTTTTTGAGCAAAACATCACACAAAATTGGGAAGGGAAATTCTTTTTTAAAATAAGAGTTTTTTTTTTAGTTAAGTTTATGCTTATAATGAAAAGGGAAGTTAAACTCCCAAAAGACACACAAACAATGAATTTTTTTAGATAATTTTTAAAATATTTTTTATTATAATAAGTTTTAAATCAATATTCATAATTACTATTCTTAAGTTATCATGAAATTATTAATTAATTGAATATTATCTTATCTGCTCTCATTTTCTTTATTTTTGAATATTAAGAAGGAAGGGATTGAGAGGATGGTCGCACTCGCACCCTCTATCTCATATAATTTATCACATTAAATTAAGAAGAATGTTATATTTACAAGCTTTTGTTTACAAACTACATTAAGTATGAACAGTTGTTATATTTCAATCAAGAATGTATGATCGGTCATATAATTATATTTAATAAAAAAAATTATAAATGGATTATTCTCCATAAATTAATACAAGTTTGTTCCTTTCAAGTTTAACGTTTTGATTTTGATCTATTTTAATTCTCATATATATAAAAAAACTGGAGACTTCTTTGAATTTGGCTATATATTAATCTTTTCCCCCATCTCAAAAAATTTGCTGACCACATCAAGGTAGTAGAGAAAGGGAGACACCGTACGTGTCCTACTATCACTCGTTCGTTATTTGCAAATAATTCAAATTTGTTCTGTACGGCAAAACTCTTGGAGATATGAATGTTCTGCAAAACATATATTATTTGCTTTTGAAATGATGGGTCGTCAAAAGTTAATTTGGAAAGCATTGTCTATCCAAAAATACTTCTCTCCTACGTGAGCTCTCTTCTTGATATAAAAAAAAAAAATATTACTCTTATTTTACTTGAAAATATTATTTTACTTCAAAAATCACACCTCTTTTTCTTTTATTTTTTATATTAATGATAGATTCCACCTAGCTGTTCTCTATAGCAAGAGAACTCATGAGAATAGTATTTTTCATAAAATAAATATTTTGCTTTTTATTCATAAATCCGGACAGTCCACATTTAATTTTGTGAGAGAGCAACAATTGGATACGAATTGCATAGCTGTGGAAGTTCTTGTATATGGCAAATGCGTTTCCATATATAAAATCAGTGCTCAATGAATTTGCTAATTATTCTTTGCATAGTTCTTTTTAAAAAAAAGTAATTTAAATATATTGTCACTGTGAAAAAAAGTTTGGTTTATATTTAAAGGTTCGTTTTTTCTGCAGTTACTGCAGTAAGTCAATACGACGTCGTTTTAGAACGGAAATCATGGTGTTTTGGTAATTTTAATTTATTTCAGGGTTATAATAGTCTTTATATTTATAATTTTTTAAGATTTCAATACCAAAACAATGTCGTTTTGAGAATAAATGCAGATAACTTATTTGCATTAACTGCAGAAATATTTTTCCCTATATTTAATCATATATGTTATCATATAATTTCACACATGGTGCATTAACGATAAATAATTTAGAACATAGTAAATATGATGATATAAATTATTCATGTGAATATATCGGGTGGCTTAATATAAATGACATAGTAAGTGAGTTGTGCCTAGAAAATATGGCTCAAAGGGTCTTCAATTCAATTTTTTGATCGAAACAACGGAATTAACAGTAAAAAAATATGGGTTTGATTTTCTCATGTTAAATGAGAATTCAATTCTCATGTTGTAGAGATAAAAAGTATGTGGGACCCAGGTGTTAGAAAAAATTATATGTAGGACCTATCTCAGCACGGAAATCAAAGGGTGTGTAGAAAAATTTGAATTCTAATGTTAAATGAGAATTATAAAACTCAAAAAATATTTATGCTTTATGTCACAAAACAGAAATAATCTTTATTCAAATGGATGAGATATCTCTCGAATGCACTTCAAATCTTCAGCTACGATTAACATAACGAGACAATTGAGTTGTGTTGGATGGATGAAAGTCTCTAATATTCTTACAAATGAAGTTTGATCGGTTAACCCGCCAACCAACCGGCGAAGCATAATGGAATCTAAAAACTACTAGAGTAAATATCATGTTCGGTCCTCAGCAAATTGCACGATACCCGCTTTAGTCTCTAACAAATAAAGAGGCTATTCGTGGTTCCTAAGAAATTCAAAGTGGACCCATCTTAGTACTTTTGAAAGACTAATGTGGATCTTTTTTGAATTTGTGAGGGACCACGATTTTAACTAAATGAGTCCATTTTGAATTTCTTAGGGACCACGAATAACCTTTTTATTTACTAGGGACTAAAGCGGATATCGTGAGATTTGCTGAGGACCAAAAATGGTATTTACTCAAAATAGTAATAAAATGACTAGGAAAAAAGTGTAATATATATATATATATATATATATATATATATATATATATATATATATATAATTGATGAAAGGTTAACGGAAGGAGAGAAGTTAATGACCAAATACAGTTTACCGTGCAAATCTAAGAAATCTTCAAGGCTCAAGGCACAACAGATTGAGGCTCAATTCAATCTAATAAAGGCTATTTAAAAAGCATAAGGTTTATATGAAAAAATCGTGTGTGACAAGAAGAAAGAAAAACACAACAGTTGGCAATTGCTAAAATTAAGCTGGACTAGTTGCTGAAATTGAAAAATCATAAGCGGGAAAGATTAAAAAGGAACTGCAACTCAGAAAATCGTACCAATTTGCAGGTATTGTTTCCACTATTTCCTATAAATAATGGCAACAAACTGGTTCCACTCTGGATTGTCTTGTCTTCTTTGGATGCTCTTTGAGAAGGGTAAAATGCAATGTCCAATGAGGCTACCAACACCACCAATCAACATTTCAGTCCATACTATATAGCCCAGAAATAAAAAAAGGCAGGGGGAGTTTCATTGTTTTCTTTCACGTTTTCCATAATATAAACAATGAACAGAATGGAAAGTAAAATGAAATTGCAAACAAGATTAAAATCAAATATAATTGTTTCTGATCATGTACAAAAAACAAGCATACCGCAGAAGATAATATGGCTCATAAATTACAAAAACGTGAGCACTGAATGCGCATGATATGATATTGAACCATTGATGGAAATGTGCTGCAGCAGTGGATCATGAGTTAGAAAAACAAAAACAAAAACAAAAAAATCGGTAGAATTAATGAGATCCACCATTAAAGTTAGACTTAGACCTTTACTTAAATATAGGAGAGTTTTCAAGGAAGGGTAACTTCAAGGGCCTATAGGATTGTTGTTATGATGAAGAGGGTCAGGTCCAGTTGGAACTTGTCTTGCCGAGTCTTCTACTGTGCCAACAGAAGCAGCTTCATTCCTAAATCTTCCAACCTAAAAGTAAAACCCAAAAACAAAAAATAAAGACCTAAATAGACCCTATTTATTAACAGAGAGCAAGAGGGAGTTGAAAGTTTGAAAACTATATAATAATAAAAAAAAAAAAAAGCAAGGTTTCCCTTTTATGCTTTTAACATGTAACGATTATGTATATACCTCTATGTTTGTTGTTTTGGCCCTGCTTCCTGCTATGTTTGATGGATATATATGACCTGCATATCAAGCAACGGTTTAGTACAACCAAAAATTAACAACATGGAAATGAAGGGTGGTTTTCTTGAACTCACTTGAACTAGAGGATTGAACAAATGGCATCAAAACCAGAAAAGTGAGGATCAAAATGTTTAAGACCCAGGGAAGAGCTTTCTTGATCGCCATTGTTTTAGAACAGCAGAGACACAACCAGTTCTTGAGAATCATAGACATTGTTAGGCAGAGAAGAGAGGGATAGCATAAAGGAAGGTTTTTTTTTTTTTTGCCCCCTCTCTCTTGGAACTTTCTTTTCCCTTGTTTCTGGCAAGAAATGAGGAAGCTTTTTGAAAACCCTTCCAAGCAGATTGGTGATTGATGGCTGAGACAGACACTGTGTAAAGAAATGGCAAAATGGTTCTGAAAAAAATCACTGTTTTTTTGCAGTGGTATTTGAAATCGAGACTTTTACAATATGAACCTCTCTTGCTATTCCAAAAACTATGGTGAAAACATAGAATATGAGGACAAAGCAGAAACAGAGAAGAGGGGGCAAAGTTGGTATGCAGCGACAGTGTCACGCAGATTGACACTATTCCTAGGTAATAAGACGTTTGACAGTCTGGCACGTGTCGGCGTAGACATCGTCGTATGGATGTTGGCGGCGTGAATGAGTGGACACGTGGCTTTTCATTATTGGTGGGTAGCGGAAAAAGCCTGCTTTGTTCTTGTGGGGTATAAACAACGTCAAGATGGCCCACCTCCAATCATTTTGGGTGGGGCCATCACATTGATGCCATGCTTCTCAACGTTTCCAAGCTCCAATCTTTTAGTTTTCCTTTTGGTTATTTTATTTTTTTAATAATTTTTTTTTTTCATTTGACAATGTCGTCATTTGCACAATAATAATATCTTGCCATATTTTAAATTTTATTTTTTCCGAAAAACAAAATTTGTGTGGACTAACTCGTGGTTGTTGAAAGATCAATTTAGAAAAAGCAGTGAATCATTTAAGGGCTTTACAGATAAGTTATCTGAGAT
The DNA here is from genome assembly GCF_033153095.1 of Gastrolobium bilobum. Lineage (NCBI taxonomy): Eukaryota > Viridiplantae > Streptophyta > Magnoliopsida > Fabales > Fabaceae > Gastrolobium > Gastrolobium bilobum. Next base: position 163,399 of record NW_026897251.1, on the reverse strand, counting down.
AAATAAAGTAAGGCCTTTTGACGTTAGTAGTGTTGTTTTTGTAAGGTATGATCAGAATAATTTGTGGGTCAAAAGTTTTGTCAATATAATGCATAACAACGCGATTGGAGAACTGACGTTTAAGGACGTGATAGAAAGCATATCGCGTCCTGTACAATTTTTTTGGCACGGTCATCAGAGCTCCTAAGACGTGATACCTTACCTACCACATCCAGTACAGGCGTGTCAGTACTTTTAAGACATGATACCTTACCTGCCGTGTCCCGTGCAAAATCATATGTATAAGTTTAGGGTTTACCGTATTTTTGAAGAATCAAGATTTATAAGTTTTTATCTGACTCACGACAAAAAGAGAGGTTAACATTTATTACTTTTTCTTTTGTTTATTATTCTCTTTCAAAAAACATTTGTCTTTCTAAAGTATAAAATATGTGTTATTTTAAGTAAAATAGTAGTATTTTATTTAATATTTAAATTTAAAAAAATCTATCAATAACCTTTCACTTTCACACACCATGGTTTTTTATTGTGTAATTATTTCTCTCACTATGTATAAAATATAATAATTTTAGTTAAAATAACCCAATATTATATTTTTTTAAAAATTAAATATTTTTCCCATTCTGTTCAGCCTTCAAGATATTTATAGGTAAGTATTGGATAGTTAACAATTTTATATTTATTTTGACGTATTAAAATGAAATTTAATTTGTAAAAATTAATTAAAATTTTCAAAGGATAATATATATTTCTTAATTTATTTTTTGAATTTATTGTTAATTAATTATGCATATATTGTTTACAATTTTAATTTTTTTAATTTATATTTTTTAAAAAATTTCTTAAATTAATTATGCATATTCCATTATAATTTTAAAATTTTCAAAAAATATTTTAATTTATATTTTACCTAAATGATATAAGCTTCTATTTTTATTTAATTATAAAATAGACAAATAACACCCCTTTAATCATATTCTGTTTTTGGTACAATTAGACTACAAGAAATATAAATATTCAATAGTAATATTAATTCGATATACAAGACTTTTTCTTCTTATTATTCTATATGGGATTTGTTTTCTCATTTAACATGAGATAAACTCATTTTTCTACACTCACATATTGAGTGGTGGGACCTATTTATATTTTTTTCTCTTCTATTCTCTCTCCTCTTTCCCATATATGTAAGTGTAGGTAAATAAGTTTATCTCATGTTAAATGAGATAAACAATTCTCGTTGTATATATCTTAAAAGCGAAGAAGGAACGATTCAATGTATCATGTTTTGCACAGGACGCGGTAGGTAAGGTATCATGTCTTAAAAGCACTGACAGGCCTATACTGGACGTGGCAGGTAATGTATCACGTCTTAGGAGCTCTGATGACCATGCCAAAAAAATTGTACAGGATGCGGTATGCTTTCTATCACGTCCTTAAACGTCAGTTCTCCAACCGCGTTGTTATGCATTATATTGGCAAAACTTTTGACCCACAAATTATTCCGGTCATACATTACAAAAACAACATTACCAAGGTCAAAAAGCCATAAAGTAAGGTTCATCAATTTAAAAAAAAAAAATAGAAGCATATATTTTTATATAAATGTAATAAGAGAGATAAATCTCATGCAACACGATAGTATAATTTTCCATCATTTAAAGGTAGAAATCAGTGTTTTAAAACTTGGCCTAGTTATTGACTCGATCGAGATACTGTGTTAATGGGTCAGTGATTCAACCGATGAGTTAGTGGTTCAACCGATTAACTGAATTAAATTAAATTATATAATAAATATATTAAAACATGCATTATGACAAGTAAGTGACTTTAGCGTAGTGTGCTTCAACTTCCATCAACCCCACATGGATTTAGCCATCCAATTGACAGCTCGAACTGGTGAACTGGTGAAGGCACCGAATCACCAAAATTCGGGTTTTAAAACATTGGTAGAAACAAATCTCCACCTCAGCTGCCAATGTTTCTTGTATTACAAGACAAAATTTCTTCAACAATTTATTTGCATTCCTTACTTAATTCATCAACAGGGACAGCAATATTCAGTGAAGAAGTGTTAGCAGAAATCTAGCAGTAAATGAACTGGGTTATTACTAGAAGCTCAGCTTTCCAGGCTTCAATTATTATAGACACATGGGACGGCAGCATAATGACACTAATCCCAGCTTAACTTCTAGTGTCTAAATTGCCAAAAGAAGATAGCGAGATAGATGGTAAAAACTAATAAAAGAGGTTTGCTTGTGCAGTTGTGTCGACTGGATTGCTACATTACATATACTTTGGACTTGTCTTTCAAAACACAATTTATTCAGACACTTCCTCTAAACATCAACAACACATTTATCCCAAACTAAATATGCAAGGATAAAACTGAATAAAAAAAAAAAACCACCCCGTGATAAACCCGACTAGCGAGTGTGGAGTGGAGACAATTCTTGTACGTAGCCTTACCCTTACATAATTGCAAAGAAGTTGTTTCCTGAATTCGAACTCATGACCTTTCAATCATGAAAGAACAGCTTTACCACTGCTCCGGTTTGTTCCCTTTTTTTTTTCCTCTAAAGCTTAATATTCTTATAATTTATGATGTAATGAAGGTTGGAACCTTCTGGTTAGTTGGTATTTAGTTTTGTGTCTTACTTTCTCCAAAAAAAAAAACGAAAGAAAAAAAGAAAAGAAAAAAAGAAAAGGAATGCATCAAACAGAGGTTGCATATCTGTCTAATCCACACACATAAGAGAAAGCAAGAACATTGTGACTTTTTAATAAATATAGAGGTATTCCAACTCCAAAGGGATTTACCTGAACAATTATAGATGCTTAGTTTAGCCCGTCCAACAAATGATACATTTTACATGAAACCCCAATCACATATATTCATATGGAAATGGAGAAATCTATAGAACAAAATTCATGTTTCTGTTCATTATGTCCTTCAAATTGATGACTTGTCAATTTTAAAACTATCTCCTTTAACCACAAAGGTTCAAACTGCATAAATACTACACAAATGTGAGAACCTTCCTTGTAGATTGAAGTGCAGGAATATTTGTAGTTCCTGGGGAAAGGATGAAACAAATGCAAAACATTAAGTCATGAAAGGTAGGTAAATCCAAGCAAAATTCAAGAGTAAGAATAACACTTACCATCTCAGCTCTGAGTTGCCAGTTCCAATAAACTATGCCCCAAAGTACTGGATAATTTCATCATCACATAAGAAATCATCTAAATGGAATGGTGGACTGCTGAGTCTCCCAAAACCTAATGACATGCCACTCATTGGTGATCCAGAGAAAGTGTGATCCATAGGTCTATCTAGCTCATTTTGAAATGTGTCTTGTCCGTAATATTGCAGGTCTCCTTCAGGAACTTCACCCACTTTTATATGTACTGCATCATTCTCTGGCCTAATTGGTTCACTATTTCCAGACTGCAGCTGCTGTCCATCATGACTAGGCACATATCCTGCCACTGAATTGTAAATATTATAAGAAGTTTCTTGATGCATATCAGGGTTTTCCACCTCAGGACTGTGCAATGGCCTTCCACTCATATACATGCCTTCTGAGGGAATTAAATTGTTTGAATGCAAAGAAGAGTAATGGTCAAATTCAGATACTGGCAATTGAGCTGGCACCTCAAGTCCTTTTTCTACCGGTCTCAAATTAGAACCTGTCCCAACATGTAAAGTTTTATTGAGAGATGAAGCAGGTAGATTGTCAGTGGCGCTTGACCCCAAATGTGGTTTTTTCCTGCAATGCTTCTCAGCTTGATCTTTATCTTGGACAACCTTATTGTGCAAATTATCTGATGGTTCAGTATCCATCAACTGATTTCTCCTATCTTCTTCAGAAGAAACAGAACCAACACCGTCATCAGCGCCATCAACATCATAATTGCTATCTCTACTAGAGCCAGCTTGCTTTTCAACTGTAACACCATGCAACATTTCAGTTATTCCAGAGGTACCATTATCAATACTAGGCTGCCTAATGAGAGATTCTTCTCTATTTAATACCCCCAACCAAACAACACTCTCCTTTGCCGTCATCTTGTCCTGCAAGCACTTTGACTGACGTACATGCCTCCTTATTTTTGCAATATCAGGTGACATGTGCTTTATTACAGCAGTTAGCACTCCCACTTTCCACATCTTCTTCAAATCATGTGGCTTCTTATAAGGAGGACTCTGACCATAAGGTAATTTCAATTGTAGCCACCAATCTTCAGTCCCAGTTGGCCACCAAGGTGGAGGATTACCCTTTTCCAATGGATACTTCCTCTGAGGAGGATCACAATGTTGCATCAAAGCAGATAAGAGTGACCCAAGTGTTGCATCTTGTAGGTCTTGGAGAATGCTATGAGAATTCCCCTTTTGCTTATTATCAACCTCACTAATAGCAAGACAGTCTGCTTCATACTTGGCTATGGCTGCAGGTCCATTCTTATCTAACTTTACCTTCTCTTTCCACCAAGCTCTAAGGTTATCAGAAGAACCACTAACCGGCTTGCCTTTCTCAGGAATGATTCCATACACAAATCCTCTAACTTTGCAGACTTCCATAAGCTTCAGCATATATTTAAGAATCCCATCTTGTGCTCTGGACATTTTCTTCCTAACAGCTTGATCAGTATTCTTCCTGGTCTTTTGCTTCTCTGAGGCTTGCTGTGCTGCATGCTTCTGCCTTTCCTTAATCCTTTTGAGTTTGATATTATCCTTCCACATCCGCTTCTCCAATTCTTCTGCTTCAATCTCTTCATCACTGACATCTTTATCTGCTATATTTTGACATCTGATATAATCAACTTCTATATCTGAACTGTAGTTCATTGCATTGCCATTTATCAGAAGATGCTCCATTCAATTAAATAACAAGCACTCTTAGTTTAGTTGCTCACACAATTTATTGAAACAAAAATGACACATATTTTGAACCTAAAAGGTTAAGTTGATTTGGTCCCTCCCCAAATAGTATAGAACTGACCTTGCATATATATGCCAAATGATCATTAGAACAAAGTAAAGTAACATGCAAACTTTTCTAGTATTTGTAATTTCATACCCAGAAAAACAAATTAACCAACACTCCAAATATCATCCCATCTACTTTTCCCAAAAATTCCTAACAGACACTGTTTCCAGTTTAACAACATTCAAAGTCCCCAAACATCTCAACCAACACTTCCCAAAACTCCTTCTAGTGAGATTGCTGTACAGTTGTTTAAATTTTTTTAAAAAAACTTACAAACTGTTCCAAATTTCTACAGAACGAATTTTAACAAAAGCAGAAACGTTATCCAACTAACTCTCGATTGATAAAATCCAATTGAATTTGTGAAGAGCAAAGCTATAACTAGACACAGAAGAAACACCACAAAATACCATTACCATCATTTTTATTTTTTTTAAAATAAAAAGATTCTTAAAGAAACCAATAAAAAGAACATAACGTGATTGAAGTTATGGACATAAGAAAAACTTGAGGACATACCAAACGTCAACGCCAATTTCTTCGATTTCACTCATCTACTATTAAGGATGGAAGAAACATACGAAGCACAAAAAATTGAGCTTTACGATTCGTTGTCGTTTATCCCTTTTTTTTTTAATTTATTCTGTAGAGAAGCGAATCCACCAAAAATTAGAAGAACCCAAAAAGGCTTTTCCTTTTTGCGAGCGAAAATGGCTACAAATACAATGTTGTGTTGTGTGAGTGAGGAGAGAGAAAATTTGTAGACAGATAAAGCAACGACAACAGTTACCTCGGACTGTGCCATCTGCGAACAAACGTCCTCTATATGTTCTATTTTCCTCTCTCTTTTTATTAATGTAAAATTGTTTAACGAATTCGGGAGAAAATGGAATCTGTCTTTCTGTTTTTCTTTTCCAATTATTTGAGAGGATTAGTGGTTTTCATGTTATAGCATACACATAAAATAAAATTGTGCAGAGTTTATTTATTTATTTATTTTTTCATCTATTCATATAGTTTCATATGAATTTCACATATTTTTGTACGTGTAAAAAATAAAATTATTTACAACGAGTGTATTAATCCCTTATTTGAGTGACTATAACTATGCTGGAGGGTTTTTTATATTTTTTTGTTGTTGTCAAGTTGTGTCAGCCAACATAATTGAAGTAATCCATTTTTGCATTTTGGTGTCAACATCTTACTTAACAAATTGGAGAGCTTCCATTCATCGAATCAGTTTCATCATTTTGTTCCAGTAGCATTATTGATATTTATTGCTGGTTCAATGTATGGAATTTAAAAGCCACTAGAAGAATTGTTACGTATTTTGGAAAAACAAGAGTAGCCACTAAGAGATTCCATTCAAAGGAGTAAACGATGATGCATTATCACAGTCAGATTCTTAGTGTGGTGGAATTCACTGTATGATGCATATTATTTCATTATGCAAGATCCTGAACCACAGTTGTGATGGTTCAATTACTAGTCAACTATCCATGAATTCTTAGTTGTTTATTGCAAGACTTTGATAATGCGCACTAACATCCACAAAATAAAAAGATAGTGCATTAGCACTAGCACTAGCATATCAGTATCAATATTTTTATCTTGACCCAATCAATGATTGTTCTTCCATGGAGAGTGACTGAGCACTAACATTGCCCTCATGGCTTTCAGTGATGTCAACTGTATCAAGAAAAAATTGAAGATCCAATTCTTGCATGTCAAACCAGTATTTCAGAAACACTGTTCCTCTGATGTGTATTTGCAGAATTTTTGAAGAAATTTCTTAGGTCTTATACATTGCCCACCACTTGACAAATTCCATTGAATAGATGGAGATTTCGGAGGTAAGGGCATAGTTTAGCCCCAAGAAAGAACTTAGAAATAATGAAATGCAAATGCAAAGAATTCAAGCAAGAGATGTAAAAGGCAGGGAAATTAAATAATTTAACCAGTGAACTCCATCTACTGATTTCTACCATGTTCAGTGTCTCATCTATGAACTGTTTAATACACTCAAATCTCTTGATTTTCCTCACGTTGTATTAAGAACCTTGAGATACACCACCCTAAAAGCTAGCTCAATGGGTGAGAGTGTGCCCAAGGCCTTATAAAGGCCATATTAGTTGCCCATCCAATCAATGTGGGACTATATATCTCAACACGCCCCATCACGCAAGAGCTCTTTAGGCTAGAAGCGTGGAAATTGCACAGGCCCATTTTTGGTTTTACCTTTTTGTGCTTTTTTTTATTTTAATTCCACTTTTTAAAGCGGAGGACAGTGAGGCTCTGATACCATGTTAAGAACCTTGGGATACACCACCCTAAAAGCTAGCTCAAGGGGTGAGAGTGCCCAAGGCCTTATAAAGGCCATATTTGTTGCCCATCCAATCAATGTGGGACTATATATCTCAACATGTTGTTTTGCTGATGGTTCTATGGTTGACCAACTTGACAGAAGGAACACTAACTACATATTCTTCTGCCGCACTAGTCTTAATTTTCTCAATCACATCTTTGTTAACTGTTTTTACCATCCCTAGCTTCTGGAATTGCAAAAAAACAAACCTGATCAGAACCATCTGGAATGGAAATTCAGTGCATCCCACCAATGAGTATTACATATCAGAGGAGAGAAAAAAAATTTGCCAGAGAAAAGAGAATTTTGACTGACATGTAATGCTCCTATTAATGGGATGTACTGAATCTAAGTGCAACAGCAGCACCAAAGATTTATTCGTAATAAAAAACTAGTCAAGTTACCTGATTGACCATACAACACGTTTGGTTGTTCCAAGTGGATGCTAAATGGCGAGTGAGAAAAGTGTACAAGTGTGAGAGAGAAAGAATAGAACGTGGCACAAGTTCTACACACTGAATTGGAAGCTGCTGAGCTCATTGCTGTTAAGTGTTAATATACAAAGAAAGGGTCCAAGCCTTCAAATTCCAAATGATAGAGACAAATTGATGATATTGTTCACCAGGTTTCGATGACTCCGAGAATATCATCACCGTCTGTCTAGCATGACAATTGGAGCTTACTCATCCATGTAATAACGTTTCTAATTCAAAATTGTGATGGGTTCACACACATACAATTATCGTAAAATTCAAAATTGTGATGGATGGTTGCTAGAGATTTTACTTAAAATAAAAAAAAAGATAAAAAATCGTAAAATAAAAAATTATAAAATATAATAAAAATGTAAAAAAAAAAAAATAGAATATTGGTAAAATCGTTCTGATGGAAAAAAATCATAAAAACGTAAAATTTAATGATCAATTAAGATTTTAACTAGATGCCTATGATACTGCAAGAATTTGAGGGATTTTTTTTTTTTTCCCACAATTGATGTTCATCATGACTTACACAATACGCAAACGCCAAACACCGACGAAAGTTTGTTAGCAAGTCAAATATATGATGATTCGTGTGGTACTGTCCCAAAAAATTTGACGAGGTGGTTATAAACTTGTGCTTTCGTTTTCGACGTGACTCAAAAATCGTGTGTATATTTATAATGAATTAGATGCTCATTGATTATGATTACCTTTTTGACGAAAATGACATTTCTCCACACTGTGGTAACTCAGTTGGCGCAATGAGAGCTAAACATGTGAGGGTGAGAGCATCTCTTCTAATCTCCTTAGTACCACCTTTGGGAGGAGTTTAAAGCCTTAATCCTGGACCCGCTCCAAATCGGATTAGTTGCGAAACAATGAACTTATTCAAATATTTCCTAAAAAAATAATGGCATTATTCACAGCGATTCAGTGTTGGTAACTGGGTAAGACCTGCGATATGCATTGCATCCCATGCCATGGTTCTCGTGCTTTATCGTTTCTTGAAGCAAAAGGAGGATGCATATGGCTGAGTCTAGGATTTTGATTACGAGATATGTTTGTCAATTGTCATTAAACAACCCACATTAAAGTATTGGATTTATAGATTCAAAGAGGAAAGAAAAATAATAAGAAAAGGTGAGGGAAAAATAAAAGGCTTGTAGTGTTATATTTGCCAGGATTGGGATGGGAAAAGAGTAATCACAAGTTCAAATTAACTGTGAATTTCAAGAAACAGTTTACCACATTTGAAACAGTGTTTGAAATAAATCTACAGCGACCCCAATAGAATCAATAGTAACATTAACTGCTACTAGAAATCAATAAAAAAGAAAAGAAAAGGCTAATCCTGAAAAACTGGCTTAATTTGCAAAGGTAAATCTGGCTACCAGCGTTATCGTACACAAGGTGACAGATATGCATGAACAAAATATAAAACTTGACACTAAACAAGATTCGTTAATGACTGAATGTAAATGAACACGAATACAACAACATGAATATTCCCACTTTATGTGGACAAAATTTATATACTGTCTGAACTCTGAACCATGTGTATGATGATAAAGAGGAGCAAGTTGAGTGGAAGCCAGTGGTGATTCATGCTTACAACATGCTGTCTGATCTAGCAGGCAACCTCCTAAAGAAGTTGAGTGGGAATGATGGAAATTTCTGGCGGAATCTGGGATGCCTTAGCACATAGAAGCCAAGGAGGAGGCACACAACCTGAAAGGGAGTAACATAGAAAACTAAAGCAGCAATCAAACAGAATGTTATAAAAAGAGTGGTAGCCCTTGGATCTCTCCAGCTTAACAGACTTTGGAACCTTTCTCCTTGAGTCGCCATGTCACCTATAACAGTTTGGACTCTCCCTGCAATGCTTCTTAAACGATCATATCTCATCCTAACCATATCCGATGACCGGGAAGTTGGGAATGAATCAAACTCTTCATCTAATTCATCAGGATGAGCAGCATCAGCATGAGACAGTCGAGTGTCCATATGTGGAGGGTGTCTTGGCCTCCATCTGAAGTTCCAAATTCCAATCAAAAACAGGTACAAGAAAATTGTGGGGAGTATTAGCTCAGGGTAAAGAACCAATATTATGAAAAGGACATGAATTAGTATGGAAGTGATTGGGTTTTTCCAATTGCATATCTGATCAAACCACCTCCCAAAGGCTATTAAACCGCCTAGAACTTTCATTATTCTGAAGAAATTAGCTTTGCTCCTTCTCATGCTCCACATATGTGAATCCACATCAAGCATGTATTCTATAACCTCTTTCCTTAGCGGTGGCTCAGCCCGGTTCAACCTCATTGCTACAATCTGCATGGCCTGATGTCTCAAACTGTCTAGCTGAATCACAGATAGAGGATGGATGTAGTGCATCTTTGGCAACAGTGGCATGGAATACCTAAACAACATATTGATGAAAGATGAGCTTGTGAACCTGACAGCCAAATGCAGTTCTCCTGTTTTCTTCACACCTGAATTATGCAGTACTAAAAGAGGATACGAGTGTGTGTAAACCCTATCAGCTTCAAGAGTGGATAGCCTGATTCTCACCTTCCCTATCCTAGAATCCTTTGATCCACCGGATTTGTCTCCTCCATGTATATGACCATTATCAAAGACCCCTACTGTAATAACAGTAGATGGATCAAAAACTTCCCAAGTGTACTGCTCATTCCACTTTGGAACAAAGCTATCTACAATTGTCCTGGTACGGATCCACTTCTGTCCATATTTAGCTACACAATAAGCATCTGTGGTTCCTCGACCATCTCTTGTCTTCATTGGCATCAGCCCTTGTGCATTTATGATCCCCACCTCTAGAACTCCAATGCTGGGCTTCCATAGCTGCTTGGCAGTTGGCCTAAGATCGCTACTGTAATGAGTTGACTCATCCAACACATGATATCCGCCATCCAAACACACCCTCAAATGTATCCTGCTTGCAAATTTGATCTCTTTCTTTTCCCCTTCAACTATCACATGCTTCTCAAGATTATGCCACCTAGTGTTCACAGGCTTATGGTCCAACCTCCTTTGCACAACGTGTAAAGGAATCATACACCTTCCCAAGACTTCATCTTTGTTCGGTCCAACCCTGTCTTCCACAGTCAGAATTAAGGGTTCCTCAAATGGCTCTGCAGCAACAAACATCAAGTCCTCATTCCACATAGGATTTATGGTCTTAATGTGAGATACTCTAGTTCTTAAAATCTGATTCCCCAGATTAACCTTCACAGAAACTTCAGGATACCGGCTTTTGTCGGTTGGTACCAAGTCCTGAGCTTCAATTACATTAACCCTTACATACCAAAGCTTGGGAGAGAGGTAAACTTTTGATCTTATGTTTGCAACCCCGTCAGAGGAAACCATTGCTGCATCAGAATGCCATGAATCAGGAAATGCCTCATCTGCTTGGGTTCCTTTCCAAACTGCCAGCATTAGCTCTCCCTTGGCTTTGTCACCTTTGCGATCTTCCAGCCTATACCACTGTGGAGCCAATGGACTATCTGGGGGAACACGTTTTGGGATCTCATTCAGATCAAACCACACCCTCCCTACGAAGTCATCTGAAACAACATCCTTATCTTTGACAATCACCTCCAAAACTGAAGCTTGAATCCGATCTTTCGAGAAGGCATAGACCTGATTCCACTCAGGATTGGACTTCTTCTCAAAATGCTTGGTAAGTCCCTTGTAGTTTCCAAGCTTCACTTCAACGTAGGGATCAAGACTACCAGTGATATCTTTTGCAGGCAAATCCTTGGCTTTGACCACACGAACATAGAGGTACTGCATCTGTTCAACCAGATCATAGGTGCAGGATAGCTTGTCCCCTGTGAATGTCCCTGCCCCAATGTTGGGCGAAGTCTCCTTCAAGGCAAATTCATGGACTTGTGGTGGCTTCTGCATTTTCTTCTCTTGTAGTGTCAACAATTAACCTGCACCAATTTGGAATTTCAGAAAGAAAAAAAAAAAATAGTAAATCATAGTAAATCAAGGAAACAAGGAAATTATGAACAAATCATTCTTTTTTTCTATGATCATATCTTTCTTAAGGTGAATAAGCAAAATCTTAAGGTAAATATTACTAGATGGAACAATGGAAGAAGCATCAAAAGAGAAAGAAAGAAAGGAAAAAAAAGATGAACTGGCCTCACCGTGAAGTGAAACTAGGCCAGAAATGAGTACTTGCAAGTGGAACTGTGGAAATGCACGACAACTTTCTGCGTTGAAGAACCACACAACTCAAAACCCTTAAGTTACTATTGTATATAGATTCTCAGTTGCTCAAAGAAAAACATTTCATCCAAATACACACATAAATGGCAGAAAGAAAAAGCAAAAGTTCAATGTTCTGCGATCTTTGTTGTCAACATTTTTACATGGATCAGGCTTTGTGCATCATCAATGTTACTTGTAAGTGGTCCCATTTTATGGTCAACCAAACAGGTAACAAGAAAAAGGAAGAATAAATACAAAAATGCAATTGGTGGTGACTAATTTAAGTTTTAGGCAAGACACTTAAGCTTGCATTGAACGATTACAGATTGAGATCTAACGCATAAAAAAAAAAAAGGAGATCAAGAGAATGTGATGAAAACAAAAAACAAACAAGAAGAAAAGTAAATACCAGGTACAAAACTACAAGTAAAGAAAATCCAAACAAACACATGGTCATTCACCAGCTTCAACTACCACTACAACTAGCATTCATAATAAAGACAGTGTTTGTACAACCACTCGTACCAAATATTTCAAAAATCAAAAAATGTACCATTAAACCTTGAAATGAATGAACAAGTGGCGCGTGTGCATTCGAAAGTTCACGCACACGTAACGGTGAGTTAGGACTAACCTCAAGCGTCACTAGGTTTGACCGTGGTTGTGTCTTCCTTCCTCAAGGTGTAAGCACCACCAGCATTGCACTATGGAAAACCAAAATGTCTGTTAGGACGAAGACAAAGCGTTAGGACAGTCTCACGTGACCTAGTCACGTTTAATGAGACCATTTCCATATATATAAGCGTTTTTTTAGTTTGAAAGAGATAATTTTATTTTTTAGAAGGGAAAAGTGTTTATCGTTTTAAATGACACAACTTATATCATTTTACTCTTACAAAGAAGTGAGACCCACACCTTTATTTTTTTTGTCAACTGTCTCTCCTCTTTTATCTATCTCTTTCTCTCTCTTAAAATGACAAAATTTTACATCATTTAAATGACACACATTTTTCCCTTTTTATAATACATAAAAATATGTGGAATTTTTTTTGTCTCTTTCTATCACATAGATCGTATATATTTTTATGTGTGTAGGAGATAATTTTATCTCTTATAACATGAGAAATATTATATATATATATATATGGGAAAAAAATTTATGCTTTAAAAGGATGTAAGTTGTGTCCTTTTAATTTTTTTACTCTATGTATTTCAGATAATACATAGTTATAATATGAAAAATTATTTTTTTCTCTCCTCAATCACATCAGCTGACATGAAAAGTGAAAAAAAAAAACTAAATTTTTATATTATAACTATATACTATAGAGAATACATAGAGTAAAAAATTAAAAAGATAAAACTTGACTCCTTTAAAATAGCACATGTTAAACTATATATATCTACATATATAGGGAGAGAGAGAGGAGAACTAAGACACGTCCGAGGATGTTGGTCGCTTGTGGCCACTTCAGAGGGTAAAATTAAATATACAGGATACATAAATGAGCATGTTGCATAGATTGGACTGGAGTGGAAAATGCTCCATTAAATAACCAAAGATATAGTAAGTCCAGTTCATAGTTCATTTTTACTTTCCAAAATGCTAAATGACCCTTAATTGGACTTTTCATTAACTCGGTACCTAACATGAATCATAGAAATTCCATTCATTTATAATAAACTTTTATAATATCGAACAATAAATATATTTAATAGTTCATAGGATTTCAATTTTCTAATGCTATAGACTTATTTTGTAGGGAACTCAAATCTATTAAAGAAACAAAAAAAAAATATTGCGCAAAAATTAAAAAATCACTAAAATAGAAGAAAACAACTTTCCTGTAATATAAGAAATTATTTTTCCTAATTAATATTCTTACATCGGTACACTAAAATCAATCAAATTTTATCGGCCATTTGACCCTAGTAGGGCAATTTTAATAACCTTTCACCGGAATAGTTTCACGGTGAAATGAATTACCTATGTAATGCAGAACAACGCGTTATATAGAGTATCACGTTGAGAAGTGATTGTGAATAAACCGCGTCCTTTGCAAGTTTTATGCCAAACCGGGTGATTGATGTATGGAACACGGTATGGACAGGAACATGTTTGTTGATTGATGGACTGGAACGCGGCATGTACAGGATCATGTCTGTTGGTGATGAAAAACCAACCGCGTCCTTTACACATTTCACGACTTGATTGATGCATGGAACGCGGCACGTGCAGGGTCATGTTTTCTGATTGATGGACTGGAACGCGGCACGTACAGGATCATGTTTGTTGGTGATAGATGACAAACCGCGTCCTTTACACATTTCACGACTAAACACGGAGATTGATGGGAATATTGCAGAAGGAACATGTAACCTGTCCAGTCGTGTCTAGAAACGATAGTCACGCAGACGCTTCTCGGTGTAGAAAGCCAATTTTCTGATGCAGCCACCGGTATAACATGTTCTCTAGCACACCGCGACCAAAACCTACATATACACCTTCCCAAAACTGCATTTTCATTTTCACTCTCCGAAGTTGTCTAAATGTTTCCTTCTTTCTGCATTTTACTTATGTTTCCCCGCTTTGTTAACAGAAAGCTGTGTTGTTGATCTATTACATATTTTCATTGTTCAGTGAAGGTTTGTACAATGTTATATTTGTTCGTTTAATTATTATTTTATTATGACATTACTAATTTTATTGCATTTATATTTTGTTTAACTATTTACAGGAAAAATGAGTTCAAATTTACAAACAATTCGTGCACTTATATACTATAATGGTAGGAAGGTGATGGGTCGTCGTGGTGTAACATTTGAAGGTGAAAAGAGACCGATGCGTATTACACGGGGTACTACTTTTGAGGGCTTGAAAGCAAACATTCACCATAAATTGGGGTTACTAGGGAATCAACATATTTCTGAAATCACTGTAAGAGCTCTTGCTGGCAGTTCTGAATACACAGCAATATCAATTACAGATGATGATGATGTTGATATTATATTAGATATTTTTGTGGAACAAGCTGAAACGAGTACTGATCAAACCCATGCTAGAAAGTTTGTGGAGATATACGTAGATATTCAAAATACCGATGATTTGTCATTGCCGATTCAGTCAGTTGATGTGAATACAGCACCACACATTGATATGTTGAACAGGAATGCATCATCATCTGTGCTTCTAGTAGTGCCCAACGCTGCTATACTTGATGATGAAGACATTCCAACATATGATCA
Organism: Gastrolobium bilobum; assembly: GCF_033153095.1. Lineage (NCBI taxonomy): Eukaryota > Viridiplantae > Streptophyta > Magnoliopsida > Fabales > Fabaceae > Gastrolobium > Gastrolobium bilobum. The sequence continues at coordinate 148,073 of NW_026897251.1, read as the reverse complement.
GAACGATGATGAACCAGAAGAAGAAGAAGACGAGGATGCGTGCCTGGCAGCTGAAAATAATGACGATGAGTCGAATAGTGAAGATGACGACGATGTGCCGATGGGATGCCACAACAACGTCAATGAAACCACATCGAGTATTGTTGGGTATGAAAATGTCGTTGAAGGTTAGTTGACAAGTGATTTAAATTAAAAAATTAAAAATATTTGCAACGTGTGTAGAAGAGTTCATTATCAGGATTGCCTTGGTGCTGCACCCAATGTCCGTAGTGTCGATCTATATAAGACATTCGCAAATAGCTTCCCTCTATCTCATGCGGATCAGGACGGTATCCCAGCATTTGATCTACGACATTACTCCAATTACCGGAAGTTGGACCGATAAGTGGTTCTCCATCTGATGACAAACCAAGAATAGCAGCAACATCTTGAAGAGTTATTGTCACCTCTCCCTGTGGCATGTGAAACGTGTGTGTTTCAGGACGCCAACGCTCCACTAAAGCACTAATGAGTGCATGATCGATCTGCAATACATTTTATACACATAAAAATAGTCATTGCCCAATAAATCAATTGCAAGTAATTGATATCACCATTAAAAGCACTAACCGACAAATGTGCCATGCGTGCAACATGATAAAATCCTGCACGCCTAAGATGCTCTGCCACTGGCTCCGGAATGTTATCTGGATTATGCGGATCTGCTTCCATCCCTTGCGTTGCTCTACGAACTTTGAGAACCCTCTTCAAACCCGAGCTCCATACAGCCTGAGACACGTGCGTTTCTTGTACATCCAACCTCAACACACTATATTCTTCGGGACCCGGATTAATCACCTCACGCTCCATGAACCTGTGTTACACAAGTGTTGTTATATAATAATATATAGCATATTTAACAACTTTAATACAATAATAATAAATCTTTACGGTATTACATATAAAACAATATAAATAAATTAAAAGCAAATTATAAAAATTAAATAAACTAACCTATGAATAAAATTTAAGGCCACAGGTGCAAGGATATTAATCCTAGAAAAATAACATTTTCAACACATTTAATAATATAAATTTACTATATTTAACAATATTAATAAAATAATTAATACAATAAACTAATCTCTATACAACTATGTCTATATATATATATATATATTATATATAGCGCCAAATAATTATATGGTATGGAATGAACTATGTTATTATAATTATATATAGCGCCAAATAATTTTATGTCTATATATAAACTAATTTCTATACAACTATGTTATTATACAATAAAATTTTATTTCAAAAACCAAGAAAACACAACAGTGTCGAATTATAATTATATTGTAATATGGTTTCTTTTCACAAACTCAATTTGGGAAACAATAATATTAAATGGCATGAATGAATAAGAATACAGTGAATTGATTAATATTAAAGTTTAATAATATTAATATAGCATCTTTAACAATTTTAATAGAATAAAAGTTCCACCCTATAATAAGCTGTTTCTGATACTAAATAAAATATGGGACTTTTAAACAACATAAAACTATAATTATACATAAAATACTAAACCACTAACCTAATATTTTTAATAATATAAATCTAGCATTTTTAACAATTTTTATCAACTACCTAATACGTTAATAATAACATCTTATGCAATAAAATACAATCATAATAATAATATAAACAAAAACAAGCACTCAACTTTAGGATTCTACTAACCTACTATTTTTATACAAAAACAGAACCTGTAACCCTAAATATAACATATTTCAAAGCTTAAAACATTAAATACTACTTACCTGGTAATCTAGGATTAAAGAAATAGCATGGAAGACAATGGAGGGCAACCACTTAGACGCGTTCCAAGCTTCCCGCGACAGCCTCCCTCGACAATGGACAAGCTGTGGGGAAGGGGAGGGGGATTTTGTAGTGTGGTCCAGGAAGCTGAACGCGGTAGGGAGTACATCACGATCAGGGACGCGGCTTATGCAGATTCACGTTCAGGGACGCGGCTGTCAGTCGACCGCTTTGCGTGGTGGTCCAGCATTGGCTGCTGGGACGCGGCTGCACAGACATCACGTTCAGGTGTCCGGCTGCAACAGGTACGCGACAGTCTACCTATCATGTCCGGTTGCAGCTTTTCATTTCCATTGCAGCTTTTTTTCACGGGCTGGTGTTTGCATGTTTCACGTTAAGTACCCAAACGCGTCTGAAAACGTCTTCTCACCCACCGCGTCGTTTTGCATCATTGTGGTATTTCATTTCATAGTGAAACTATTCTGGTGAAAGGTTATTAAAATTGCCCTACTAGGGTCAAATGGCCAATTTTATCGGCCTATACTCACATTTCTTCTCGGACCACGATACAATGTTGCATTGCAAATGATGTCAAATCGATTTGCTTTCAGAATAAACAACATTAGAACGATTACTTATTGTTAAAAATAATAAAAATATTATTCATTACGAAATTTTAATAATCAATTATGATTAAAAAAATAAATAGTTCATTAATAAAACATAATAATTTTTTTTTCTTTTAATAGTGAGATGTTGGATGAAAAGATATATATACCGTTTGACATTTTAAAAATAAAAAAAGGTTAGGGATGCTTTTAAAAAAAATGATGGAGAAAACCATCTCCTGTTGCCCTCGTATTAACTTTTTAGAGAAAAAAAATGAGGAACCCACTTTATGAATTAGTCTATAACAGGAATATAGTAGTTAAAATCTTAATTTATTATTATATTTTTACAACTTTTTTCATCAAAATATTTTTATCTATATTGCAAGCACTTTTATAGTTTTACAATTTTTTATAAAAAAATTTGTGTTATAATTTTACATTTTATGATTTTTTATCTCCCTTCTATTTTTACATAAAATTTCATTTTTAATTACCTTTGGACAGAAAATTTCAATTTTTCTTTAATCTCCTCGGACATAAGAGCCTATTTCGCCATAAATGATATATAGAATACCCATGAACTAGAGAAAGTGGATATTTTTTATTTTTATTTTTTTAAGAAAAGTGCCCGTTGTTTAGTTTGTACGTAGCTGTGTTACTGTTACTGTACCGAGAGTCCGAGAGAGTGATGCAGGTGTGGCCAGGTTTGAAGGGAAAAAAATTAATTTAATATTTTTTAATAAAATAATTATGTATTTGTTACAATTTTAGGAATAATTACGGATTTATTGCACAATGTGACGCCCCTATTGGGCGTCACATGTGCAGCCCTATATATTCTCCTACCACTCATTCATTTTTCACATCTTTTCTCTCACTCTTCATATCTCTTCTCTACCAAAATTCCTGACATCATACATACATAATCCTTTATCTTTAATTTAGTATTTTAATTTTATTTCTTATTCTATTTAAGAATGTGTTCACATCCTAATTCTGTTCGTGTTATATTACAATGGTAGGAAGGTAGAAGGTCGACGAGGTGTCATGTTTGAAGGTGAAAAAAGGCCGACACGTATCCAACGCAACCATTGGCGAACTGCATTAGAGAATTCGGCAGAAGTTAAGTCTTCAAGGCAACCAATGTATCACTCAGATCACGACAAGATTATTCCTGATACCACTATGTTGCGTGCAAAAGGTCGTCCAAAGTCAACTCGCATACGCAACGAGATGGACGAAGTTGAGACAAGTCAAAGCCGTATCAGGTGTGGACTTTGCAAGGAACGTGGCCATAATCGCAGAGCATGTCCAAACAGTGGGAGAAACGACTGATACATTTAGTAATAAATCTACATGGATATTTTATTTCTTGAATTGTAATTTACGTTATGTTGGACTATTTCCTTTATGTATGTTTTTTTTCTCATAGTAGTATTCGCCTTGAATTGTAATTTACGTTATGTTGGACTATTTCCTTTATGTATGTTTTTTTTCTCATGGTAGTATTCGTCTTGATTAGTTCCCGTATCAGGTATGTATTATGTTGACGTTCAAAACATAAATACTAAAGACAATTAATCCAAATAAAATAATAAAGTAAAGTCCACAATGTAATAAACTGATAACGTCATAACTAATACAAAAAATGTTTAATATGGAAATGAAACTACGACCACAGTGGCCATGGCCTATGACGTCCCTATCTGGCTGGATACGTCTGTCCCATGTTGGGTCGCCCTGATTTGCCGGTGGTGGTGGAGTCTGGAAATCATCCATCGCCGCCCGCATGAAATCATCTGCCGGTGCGGTCCCTCCAATATCCAAAGACTGTCCTGGATAATGTGCATAAACATGGCCTGAAGTACTGCCCTGCATATGGGATGGCGTGAATCCCTGACTGTGGGTGTCCGTGGCTAGAGTCTCCTCATTGTCATGGCTAGGTGGGATAAGGCTTAAACTTTGCCACCGTTGTGTATCCAAGGTTGCCCGATAAGGTATCCACAACCTTACCTCATCTCTACATAGTGTATCCAAGGTTGCCCGATAATGGACACCCTCATGAGGCTTAAACTTTGCCACCGTATTAAACCTGTCATCACAAACATACATCATCAATCATCATCAAGGAAGTATACAGTTAGTATATATGATAAATCATTAGCGAAATCGAATGAATTTAATAAAGCATACCGGCATCCATAATGCATGTCAGGCTCTGGATTGAGAAGGAAAGGGTGGAGCAATGGGTGAGAATCGTATCCATGTCCAAATCTGAAGAAGAATATGGCAACCACCTATGTCAGATTGACCGACATCTGTATACTCGCACAAATTCCTAAACAAGTGTGCCAGAACCACAGATCCCCAGTTTTTGTGATGTAAGAACCTGCAACGTTAATTAAAGAAGTTAATTAATTAATTATGAGAAATTAGGAAATAATTCCATAATTGACCCTAATAATTATTATAAGGCTTAAATAATATTGGTAAGTTATTAATAATGCTGAAAGTCGCTTTTCTGACGAAAAGTGCAGATACCGGTTCTGCTACTCGGTATAAATACGTACCGATGAAGTATCCCAGAATATTATAATAAGTGCATGAATATTCCTAGAATAATATGTAGGACCGTGATTTCAAGTTTCAAGTTAAAATAATGAGAACTGGTGCCAGAATTGATACTGGCTATGGAGAAGCGCCTACCGGAAAGGTGCTGCGAAAAATAAAATAAAAATATGAAAAATCTTAGATAAATGAGTAGGTTCAGAATCCTAAGTTTGGGGTTAAAATGCTAAGCGTAGCAATTAGCGCTAATACAATGCGATTAAGACTTAAGTGGACCTATATAAGCTTAAGGGCACAATGCCCTAGGCTGATACTCAGCCATTTCCCTTCGTGAGTGAGTGTACAGTTGCTGACCACCCTCTTGTTCTCTAGACTTGAGCTTTCCTCCATAGAAATTTCTCAAGAACTCACTTTTTCTTTGATTTCTCTCCATTAAACCTTGAAAACACCAAGTAGCGAACCTTGTGAGGGGGTGAGGCTACTCATTTCTGAGTTTAGGCTGCTGTGTGGAAGGGTTTTGTGGGCTGTGTTGGTGTTCCTCTTTGGTGAGAGTCATTCCTTGTCTTTGGAGGCTTCAAGTAGTCATCTTTTGTGCAAAGAACTAACCTTGGTGTGCCATTTTCGTACCTTTGTGAAGTCTGATCTTGAAGAGCTGTTTGGTGAGCTGCAAGAGTCATTGTTCCTCTGTTTTGAGCTTGGGTAAGCTTCACCACCTTTGATCATGAGTTTTCTTTGTCTAAAGGTTGTGTCTTGGCATGTTAATGAGTTAAACAAGTAACTAACTTGTATATGAACCTATATGTGCCTAAAAATGGAGTCTTGAACGTATGTAATTGGTAAAAGTTGAACCTTTGATGGATATCTTCACGAAATGCAGAATCTGCATTCTGTCGCGAAATATCCGGATATGCCTCCGACATATATCCGGATATTCTGGGTTCTCGAAGAACAGTAGCTGCACTGTTCATACAGAAGGCTGTTTTTGGCTTTGTGGACCCTAGATTGATGAAGTGGAACTTCTGTAATAATTAAACTAAGTCAGAATCGAGTGATTAAGGGCTTGTGGCTTTGTGAGAAGCCTAAAGACATGAAACGTAAGGAAAGGCATTGTCTTTATGTCGTTTGCTTGTAGAGTTTGAATATTAATGTTATTCTGGTCCAAAATATATTGTGATTCTACTGTGTTTGGGCTTTGAGCTTGGTTGGACTCTTGGCTTGGATTGTTAGCTTGCAAGGTAAGCTTTTGTGTCCTCGGTTTAGCCATTGTGTGGTTCCACCATACCTCATGGGGAATGGTTTATATGCATGATGTGTTTACATGCTTTGATAATTAAAAATGCTGTCGAGCTTTATGTGCAATTGCTTATAATATGTATGTGTTGTTCCACTTAGACGGTAAGCCTGGGTATGTGGCGTCATACAAGACGGTGACACTGTGGGTGGGTGCAAATGGCGTCTTGCACTCGTGTGGGTAATAGATCTATTCTTTCATTTCTCTGACCAGTAGATTAGTTATAACAAACATGACATGATTATCTGCTGCATTGCACTATTTTGGAACTTATATTGTTGAACTTTTTTTGGAACTTATATTGCACATATAAGTGAGCTTGGGGTGGGAGATCCTTGAGGACCACTTGTCTTACTGAGATTTCTGTTTAGAGATCTCACCCCATGTTTGGGGCGCTTATTTCAGGTTCAGGTAACCCAGGGGTTGAGACCTCTAGCGGCAGGAGGCCGAAGCTTAGTTGATTGATGTTTATCTGCTTATGTATGCTGACTATGCTTGGATGCTGTATTATGTCTGTAGCGTTTATGTCATTAGCTTTATGGTTTACTGTGTTGAGACTCTGTTGGTTATGTTGTCTATTTGGTGAGCATGGGGTTTGTCCATGCCACATTGGCTTGACTTTATGTTTTTAGTTCGGAGTTGTATTAATGTATCAGGATATTGTCCGGACTACGTGTTGTAGATCCGAGACTTAGATACTCACTTATTTATCTATTGAGGTATTTCAGTTAGCTGTCTTTTGCAATTTACATACAACGATGTTTTTATGAAAATGATTAAGTAATCAACTTGGCTAAGTATAATGACGTCATAATTGAAAAGAAAAAATATTCCGCATTTTTAATTAAACGTGGCTTAATACGATGACATGTTAACAAACCGGGTATACACGAGGTGTTACATGTGAGGTAGTCTGTGACCACCTCTGGAATAGCGCCGGTAGGTGGCCCCCCTGTGGTCTCCCACGCTTGGTCTTCAGTCTCCTCACATGTTCCGTATTCCACACTTTCTGTGAAATGTGGCCACTCTGCGTCCTCTTACGAAGGACGTCCCATCTATAAGGCCTAGGTATGATGTACATGCTAGGATCGATAGGCTCTGGATCCGATGTAGAACCCGAAGATGATGATGAATCAGCCATGACCCTAAACTATATAATATAAAACAACTTTGAAATTAATCACATGTAACAACACATTTTATGTACAAATTAATTAAGCAATGCCCTAATTTATTATCAAAAATATTAAGCATAAACCCTACGTTTTTACTACAATCGTAATTAATGAAATAATATTAATACGTAGTACATTAATTTATTGGTCAGATAATAATAATAAAACGTCGGAAACAAATTAAAGCATACTGACATAATACTTAACCCTAAGTCACTAATAATTTCGTAAATATGTACTAATAATAACATCATACAAAATTTACGAAGTCACTATCACTATTTTCTAAATCACTAATTAATACGCTAAACCCCAATGCATAATTAAATATTAATAATAATAACTGCGTAACAAAAAAATTACTAAATCATTACAACACTCATAGCATGATACATAATTTCTAAGTGACTATCCTTATGTTCTAAGTCTCTAATATACTATAAATCCTAACATGTTCGCAAGGTAACAGTGTAATTTAAACGTATAAATAGCAGGTATTACGAACTTACCTAAGTAGGCAGAGCTTTGCTACGAAAATTTTCGCGTACGGTCGGGAGCACAATCTGTGGTTAGAGAGAGGTGAAATGATAAGAGTGACAAGTGAAATAGTAAAAATGGGGATATTTATAGGGCGTCACATTGTACAATAAATGTGTAATTGTTCCCAAAACTGTAATAAATACGTAATTATTTAATTAAAAAGCATTAATTTAATTTTTTTGCCCAGGTTTGAAGCTTGTTTTATTGTGTTTTTTTTTTTCTTAAAATTATTTTGTAAAATAATTAATAAAATAGGTTTTTTTTATAATTTTTTATAAAAATTAAAAAGCTAAACATAAAATAAAAAAAAATTAAATATATTCTGTAAATTTAATTCTAAAAATTAAAAAATAATTATAATTTTTACAAAATAAATCTTATAAAATACTTTTTTTTTTATTTTGAAAATTAAAAAATTATTTTTAAAGATAGAATTCAAACATACTCTTAATTTTTATTTTCTTTCTCCGGTAAGAGAGCAAAAGAGTAATAATAAATGCAATTTTACATAAATATTAAAGCGAGGTTGATGCTGCTGGCTGCGGCAGTGCTATTTGGTTTGCATATTCCGAATGAGATTCCGCCAGATGTCAACAATGTACTGGTTATTGTTGACGGAGCTGTTGATCTCTCTATGCGACAGTGACTCAATTTTTCTTTAATAATCATCAAAATGGATTTTGAAATTACAAAAAAATCATTTACTCAGTAAATTAATGAAACTTTTTTAAAAAATGTTAATTAAATTTTGAATATATTTAAAAATAAAAGAATTAAATACATTAAGTAAGTTAGAAATCGAAAAAGTAAATAGATTGCAAATTTGCAAAGGTTTGAAATTTAAGCAGTGTTTTCTTCCACGAGACTGTAGTAGGTATTACCGCCATTGAGAATTAAACACCTGTGTCTAAACCGTATTTTTTCTTTTACATGTTATTATGTGAGTCTAGGTGTTTAACTTTTATTGGATGAATGTATAAAAAACTGGGCATAGCGGTAATATTTTAAAAATTTCCCTCTTTAACTACCCGTACGGTTCGAGGGCAGATGATCCAAAGCTCCTTGTCTTTATATGATTAATTACATTGATTAAACAAGTGTGTACTTATTAAGAAAATCTAATGTGTCATTCTAAATTATACATCTTACATTTTTTCATTTTTTATAAAAGATGAGATTTATATCTTTAAAAAAAAATTCTCCACTCTCTTCCATAATTTATTTATTTCTTTTACTTAAAATGATATAATTTTGTATTCTTTAAAATAATACACACTTTTTTCCATATTTGTTGGAGAATACTTTTGTGCATAAAAAGAAAAGTATTCTCCTCCTAATACACATTGAAAATTTTAACATTTTTTTTAAAAAAAATAAAAAATACGGGGAGCCCCATGTATTGTTCTCTCCTTAGGAAAGGGGCACAATTACTTATAAAATAAGATAAATAAAATCCAATGTTTATTATACTTAAAATTTAGAAAATATTTAATTTTCATAAGAAAAAAATTATCTTCACAACTTTCATCCATGTAAATTTTGATTTCTAAACTTTACTTTTTGTATTATCAATAATTATATTCTTACTCATCTAAATTGATACTCGGTGAATTAATATATTTATAAGTACAAATTAAACTGAAAAATTCTTTATACAAAATAAAGAGCAATACTTTAATGAAGTCAAACTATAAGAACTAAAATATAAATAAATAAAAAATAAATAAATCTCATATTTTGATATAATAAGATTATCTCAACAAAATAAAGACTATATATTCATTTTATAAAATAATTTTGGTCTCGTGTACACATAAAAAATAAGTGAGATCTTTTTTTCTCTCTATTCTCTTTGGTATTTCTCATCCATTTTTTTTATATTACAAGAGATAAAATTATTTTATATAACATGATAAACATATTTTCTTTTTATATTAGTATCAAGAGCAAAAATTGTAATATCAAGTCTAAAGGTACCAGTAAACCCGTGAAATATGATTTTTATTTAATATAATAGAATTATTATATATATTTTTTGGTGGATAATTTTTTTTTTCTTTCAGTTTAAGGTGACACGAAACTATCAATTTTTTATTACTTTACAATGTTTTTTAGTGAATAAATTGATAATGATAAAAAAAATTGAAAATATATATTATTCTTGTAATAATTATTTATTGATTAATTATTATAAAATTAGGACGCATGCGTGGGGGAGAAGTGTGATTGTGGGAATAGATCCACACCGGTAAGCTTTATATTAAAAAGGGGCTATAACCTCTCAGTCGACATTAAAAAGGCTTATTGGTCTAAAAAGACTGTGTCATCTGTTCAGTGCCATTATCCATCTGATTTTATGTGTAACGGTCCATAATAAAAATTATATGTTTTGAGAGCCCAATTACTAATATTTAGTTTTTCCCCCACACAAATGGGCTCAGTGCACGATTCGAGAGAAGTTTTAGGCTTTATTTACCCTTCCGATGCAAAATCAAAGATATGTTATCGGTTATTTGTCAATATAATGCGGGTAAAATACGCATGATGAATGTATGCGTTTAACTCATGTTTTATCTTTTTAAATGACATAATTTATATTATCCATATTTTTATTTTTATTTTGTCAACTCTCTCTCTCTCCTCCTTTATCTATCTCTTTCTCTCTTTTAAAATGACACAACTTTATATCCTTTAAAATGACACACACTTTTTCCATAATTAAAATATGTCTGTCAGATGTCACGCTTTACAGGAGACATATGAGGTGCCGACTTGAATATGCATTGTGAGGAAATACGTCTTGCATTGCACTGAATTTTACATAAATCACATATGGAGGTGATACGTGACTTAAATGCACACATTCCTCATATGTGGTGAGAGAGGATCTCGGTTCAAATCTCACCAACACCATCTGGGGATGGGCATAAGTACCGTAATCCTTGAACTTGCACCCGAACTCTGGATTAGTCTCATAGGTGACTCAAAGAGTCGAACCCGTGGGATACCGGGGGTTCTGATTCGCCCCAAAGAGGTAATTAGGATCAGTTTTCAAAAAAAAAAAAATGCACACATTCCTCATATGTGTTTCATTCAAATTAGATTGGTAAATAATTTATCAAAAGGATTAAACTGATGATATATCTGTGTTTTTGCATCATAAGGATAAAAAAGCTATGGCAATAAAAAAATAAAAAATAAAAAATGAAATTTAAATAATAAATTACACAATTAAAATCATTTTCAAAAAATTTACGTAACGAATATAACCAGTTGCGTGCAAATTGATGCGCAACTTATTGGGCATCAATTGCATGCGCAACTGCCACGCGACAAACTCTCGCAAGTTGTGGATGAACAAATGTTGGACTAACGGTGTTCATGGTTAAATCAGAGCTATTTTTTTGCCAATTGAACTAAATCAAATAAGTTTAAATTGATTTTGGTTCTAAGAATCGAACTATTTTATTTTTATCCGAACTGGTTTTATTTTTATCGAATCGATTCATGGTTCAAAACTAATTTGTGATTTATAGTTGTGATTGAACTAATTTTGTTCAGGTGTACAAACTATAATAATCACAACAAAACGAACAAGGATTCAACATAGCTGTAACTCTCAATAATATCTTTATTCAGTAAAAAAAACCAAAATAAACCAGGATTCATAAAGCCCTTAAGTAGGCAATGAAAAAGAAAATTATGAAAATTATGAAATTGTCCTAATGAAAATAAAAATAAATAGAAAAAATTTAAAAAAATCAATGAAAACAATTCTAAAAGCCCAAAAAACGTTGGTTCTCATTGTGAACCACGAGCCTTAATCAAAATACCAACTCCAAGGGTCTGGTCAAATTTGAGCGAATTCTGAGATGATCTCCCTGGGTCATTATCTTTTTGGTTACTGACTCTCAATAGTAAATTGAATATTACTCAGACAACCACCCTTAGTGTCACGTGGCAAGTTATTGTGAGTTGCGTCCAGATTGATGGCGCAACTAGTTTGGATGCACCTTGTTTGCCATGTTGCAACTAGTTTGGATGCAACTCTGGTTCATTTTAATCTTCTTACATCTTATTCATTTCGTGTTGTAAATAGATTATTTGTGTTTTGTTATGTCGTGTTAATCTACACATAATAAGCAAAATACCTTATGTTAACAGGTTATTCATATCATGTCGTATTGTGATAGAATACATTTTGAGATTAAGAATTATTTGTATAAGTTCTGTCAATTAGTAAAATAAGTGGCTCATATTTGTAAGAAAGGTTTTAACTCAATTTTGAATTCATGTTATTTATGTTAAATATATTCATTTCGTATTAAATTCGTGAAATGATGTATTAATCCGAATTAGCACCCAAGAGAAAATTGGTAATGTTTGACCTATATAATTCTATCAGAATACTATTGGCCATAGTAATGCATGGCAACGCGGGAGGACAGGCAACATTTTCAAACTCGTTAGATGCATCAACGTTTAATGAAAACGTCATTCCTCCTACCGTTTTTGAGTGGACAAGAACACGCCTTTCAACCAAACGTTTTCAGACTGTTTAATGCTATGGTTATTAATATGTCGATTGTTATGTTTTTTTGGCGATATTCTTTTTGTGATAGCAAGGGAGGGAGTCCACAAGGACGAATATATTATACATTGGACATCACACATGATATACCATGTCTTACTACTAAGGTGAATAGAATAAAATCCTTATAGTTCTGTGTATTTTATTATTACAAATTACCTTTTTTACACTTAATAATTAATTCCGTTACAAATGCATAATTAATTTATTCTACGTAGATAATATTAATATTTTATGACTAACGTACCTTTTAATTACAAATATTCAATTGGCACAATTTTTAATTAAAAACAAAAACAAATCCAAAGAAACGAGAAAAATTACAATGTGGTAAGGTAATGAAGAATATTTCCTTTTTTAAGAAATATTATATCCAATTATATACATCTACCATACTATATAGATTTGGCAGTGGCTAACATGATCATTTAGATTTAAAAACATGTGAAAAATATTAGAAAAAATATTAAAAGCATGATCTTTTATGTCCGTATAGTTCTGCGCATTATTAAATATGACGACAACATATTAGAAAAAGTAACATACGCAGGCTTTTTTACCCTTATAACTTTTAATTAATAATTAATTACTAATTTGACCTTCATTTGAAACTAATTCGAAAATTTAACCCCTTCAGAAAACATAACACCAATCTGCCCCTGTTTGACCATTGACCATGAAGCCTACCCGGGTACACCCCTCCCTACCCTGGTATTTTTTGAAATTTTTTATCTACCCGGGTAGAGAGGGGTGTACCCGGGTAGAGTTCTTGAATCTGGAAAAATGGTTGAATTAGTTACCCGGGTAAGAAGGGTTGTACCCGGGTAAACATCCAGAGTAGCGTTTTTATATAACCGAGATGCTAAAAAGTTTCTTTTTCCAATTCATATTCTCCTCGGATTTATATTTCTATCAGGTTAATGAAAACGCAAAAAATTAAAATTAATACAACATTACCATGTAATTGTATTCCCTAGTTTCTCTAATCTTCCTCAACATCATTTGGATTCAGCTTCCAGTATAAGAGTCCCAATTCTGCAAAACTCACCATTTTTCTGCAACGTCACAACTAAGTAAAACTATAGATAGATAGATAAAGATAGAGTAATGATCTGCTAATTGGTTGATGGAAACAAATTCATTAGGGCTGCCATGACGAGGAAGCCTTGGATCTTCGTTGCTATCGTCCATGAACTATGCATGTCACAATTTTTTTCATTCATATAAAAACGCTACTCTGGATGTTTACCCGGGTACAACCCTTCTTACCCGGGTAACTAATTCAACTATTTTTCCAGATTCAAGAACTCTACCCGGGTACACCCCTCTCTACCCGGGTAGATAAAAAATTTCAAAAAATACCAGGGTAGGGAGAAGTGTACCCGGGTAGGCTTCATGGTCAACGGTCAAACATTGACAGATTGGTGTTATGTTTTCTGAAGGGGTTAAATTTTCGAATTAGTTTCAAATGAAGGTCAAATTAATAATTAATTATTAATTAAAGGTTATAAGGGTAAAAAAGCCAACATACGCATGTTTTTATATAAACATGTGTACGTTAGACTTACCACAACATATTAGAAAAAGTAACATACACATGTACATATAAACATGTGTACGTTAGACTTCCCTTATATTTTGAAGTTTTTTACACCTAAATTATAATTTATGTTACGATTATAATTATAATACACCTAAATTATGCCTCATCCTCATGCTTATAATTATAATCACCCACTGTCTTTAATAACAGACATAAGTTATATCATTTTAAGAGAAAGATAGACACAAAAAATAAAAATCATTAACGGAGAAAGTGAATGGTTTTTTTTTTAATTTAAATTTTAAATAAAAAATATTATTTTATGTCTAACTTTTTTTTAAAAGCACCTAACTTTATGTCATTTAAAATGATAATTATCTTTTCTTAAAAATTTTCATCTCGTATTAAATTCCTGAAATGATGTATTATTCCGAATTAGCACCCAACAGAAATTTTTCAGAATATTTTTTTTGTGAGATTCGGATTTGGGGTATCACTTTCCCTTTTCGACCGTAAGCGTTGCTGTCTGTGCTGTTATAGTTGTCGTCGTTGCCTCACGTGAAGGCCTGTCATTCTCATATGTAATGTAACATCACTTTTGTTAGGATGCTAGAGAGTGGTCCACACACTACAGAACACGTCAATAAGATACACGTGTTCGATGAATAAGTACGTTTTAATTTTAATTTTGGTCTATTACAAGTGTAAAAAAATATATATCGTAATTTTAGTTTATTACTAATTATATAATTATTTATATTAGTTAATTAATAATGTGAATGGATTATTAACATGCTATGGGAGCTTTATGATCTAAAAGTATAGAAATCAATTCCTACCAACGCCCTATTTATCTAATAAAAAATTTAATTTTATGTTTCAAATCCTAAAAAGCTCCTAATAGTTGTTGTTGTTGTTTTTTTTTTTTTTTTCATTTTCCAAGAGTGTCTCCATCTATTTGAATGAAATTAAGCTCCTTTATGAGGTAGAATGTAAAAGTTTTTATCACATGGCCCAAGTTGTTTCACCTAAAAATAAAGGGGTTTGTATCTATTATGTCACATGATACAAAAAAATTTCCTACACACACAATGTTTTGTGGGACTCACATTTTTTGAACCAAAAAAAAAAACGCAAAACGAATCTCTATAATATTACACAATTATTTTTCCTACAACATAACTCTTATAAAATCCAAAAATAAAACCAAAGATCTTTCAGTCCCAATAATTCATTCCTTGAGCACAACTCACTTAGCAAGTGTTCCATCTCTCATGTTTCCATCCCTCACAACTACTTAAAAAAATAATTAAATTTTATTCTTAACCTTAATTTAGCCCATCTGTTAACCCACCATGAGTGGAAAAATAAAAATGTTTAACTACTCTTATTTGTAGGTAAAATGTGCTTGATCCTAGACTGGTTTGCAACATCGTTGCAGTTAGCAACACCTTTGCAAAAATCCAAAACAATACTTTACTTGTGGCAAGGAAACTCTAAACATCAAACAAAAGGGCCATTGTTGTTGATTGGTTAAACACTTTGATGATATTACACTCTAGTCGTAGTTTTTCCTGCTCATTCAAAATGTTCTGATTTTCTTACACACGGGAGGCTTTGATACCAGGCAATTCTTTTGATTTTTGCAAATGAATTTATTGGGATTGAGTTCATGACATAGACTAAATGGGTGGAGGGGATACTAAGAATGTGCATGATAATTATTTTGTTCTGTAGAATTATTTTTTGGGAAGAAATGTATATATATTTTTTAATATTTAGGAAGATTTTTTGTACAGAAAATTGTGTTTGATAAATTTAATAAATAGTGTATCATAAATGAAGAAATAAAAAAAGTTATTTATATATCTTTTCAATTTTTATTTCCAAAAAATGGGTTTATTCTTAGTAGAGAAAATAAATTAGTTTTACCAAAAGCAATTGGTTTTATTTTATTATTTTATTATTTCTATTTCCTAAATTTTAATTTTAATTTTTTTTTGAGAATATTCTCATGCTTACCTTAAGTATTTGCAACTTTCAACGACCTCACACTTTGAAATTCGCAAATTGGTTAAGGTAATTGAAACCTAGTTGAGCAAAGTGCAAGTGTTGCAAATTATTGAAGCAAAGGTCCTCGGATGGTTTTATCTAAAAAAAAAAAAAAAAGTCTTGGGATTAGATTTGAAAAAGTAGTAATCTGATTATATTATTTGATTACAACCATTTATTGATGATGAGATAAAAGAGAGAAAAATATATAATTTTTAAATAAGTAGTTGTGGTCAAATAACATAATTATTTTTTCACATGAAAGAATTTAAATTCCTTGGGATGACATATTCACATTAGTCTTGGAAATTGGTGCAGGCATGGTTGCAATAATAGGGTAAAGATTACAGCATGAACTGAAAAACACGATGCTAGATCCGCTATAAACGGGACTATGGGAGCTTTCAAATTAGAAACGAAGAGTCGAAGAGGGATTGTCTACTTTTACTCATGCTCAAATACAATAATTTTAATTAAAATGATATAATTTTATGTACTTTAAAAGATAAATATTTTTTTATCAAAATTTAAAAAATATATATAATCGACTTTATTTATTTTATTTACTTCTTTATTGTTAATGCCATTTAAATCTCCTTTTCTCCTATTCTAAATAAAAAAATCTATTACTATAGTATTAAAAAGAGTAAAGTCATTTTTGGTCCTCAACAAAAATTATGAGGCCAATTTTAACCCCTTAAAAAAAAGTTGACTTGTGGTTTTTCTCAAATTAAAAACAGACTCAATTAGTCAAAATCGTGATCTCTCTGAAATTCAAAGAAAACCTATGTTAGTTCATGGGGATAAGATCCGTTTACAAACTTTTTTTGTAAATTACAGTAAGTACGACCGGTCGTAAACTGCATAATTAAAGTATGACCAGTCGTACTTAGGTGTAGTTTGTAAGAGTTTGTAAACAAAAAAGTTTGTAATATAACCTGTCCCTAGTTCATGTTAGTTCCTTACTAACATGGGTTTATTTTGAACTTTAGAGAAATCACGAGTTGACTTTTTTCCCATAAAGGGGTGTTTCGTAGGAGGATTATTTTTAGATGTCTGGAAAAGTAATGACGGGTGATAAACCTTTAGTTTATCATATATTTAGGGCTAATATTATATGAATTATATAGTTAAAAGAAGTGTTATTAAAATCGGACCGACCCGGCCGGGTCGACCCGGGAAACGGTAAACCGATCATATAACCGGACCGGTTGAAGCAACGGACCGGCCATGCATCAGAACCAGTGCGACCCGGTCCGACCCGACCGATTTTCATGAAAACCAGTGACCCGGTTGGTTAACCGATGAATCGGCCCGGTCCCAAAAATATTATAAAATTATTATCAAATATTTGAAATTTTTATCATTTTTTTTAGATATTTGAGTATGTTTATAATTTTTTAATATAAATTATAAAATTACATATAATTACCGGGTCATGCGGTTGAACCAGTGACCCACTGGTTGAACTAGTGATCCACTGACCCAGTACCTCGACCGGGTCAATGACCGGGCCGGTTTTAATAACATTGGTTAAAAGCATTAATTCTTAGGTTTTATAACGAAAAAGCATGGAGTTTGAATTATTGACTAATGTGAATGATTTTGGCTTGTTTTGTAGGATAATTGAGATGAATTGGAGCATTAGAGCAATGTTTAAGCTAGAAGGACTTAAAGCAATAAATGAGGAGCAGCCATTTAGTGAAAATCACCATAAAATTGTCTTTTGGAAAAAATTTCATATCCAAGATGATGGATTTGGATCTCGTGTTCTTCATAGAAGTTGTAGATACTTTTATCTTTTCAACAAGACCAATATCATATCAATTGGATGAGTATAGCTCAAGTTATAGTCAAAATACGAAATCATATTTTTGTTGTCAAAATAGCATGTTTTAGCGCGCTCAAGCCTGTTTAACGCCCAGTTGCGATCCAATTAAAGCTCATTACGTGGTTTTCTCCTAAAACAAGGATTCCTACACCTATTTAAGCTATTCTTCACGAGTCTTTGAGAGAACTTGACACCAGAGGAGCGAGTCTTTCATTTTCTTGAGAGCCGGAGACAAGTTGGAGTCGGGATTACGTCTGAAACCTTGAAGATTCACCGTGCCATTACATCAATGGAGTTTGGGGAAGCTTTCTTGTTTGCTTGTATTCTTGATTTCACCATATTAGGCTAGATTTTCTTTGTAGTTAGGGCTAGATGGAACCCAATTGAATCTTTATGTTTCTGAATTAATCTTTAATGTAATTTTCCCTTTTTATATTGAAAGAATATGTCTTTGCTTAATGCCTTCTATGAATTGTTCTTGTAGGTTGAATTAGGATTCGTATACGATAATAGGAATGTTGGTGTATGAATTTGGTTTGACTCATCATCATTAATTTGTATGATTATAGGAATAAACATATGAATTGTGCCATCTTTATGATTCTTAGATTTAATGCTTATTTTCTTTGAAGAATAACCGGGGAAATAGGGTTCTTTAAAGAGAGTAAAGAATTATGATGTCAAAGGATTGAGTCTTAATTAATCTAGGGAAATTGATGGGCAATATAAAAGGGGTAATTAATTAAGGTTTTAATTCAGAACATAAAGGAAAAATTTGAGGAAGTCGAATCCCTAACTGCGCTTTCTTGTTGTTAAGAAACACATATTTTATCTTCTTGCTGATTACTTTTAGTTTAATTTTCAATTTTGAATTCAATCTTATTCAATTCTCTTAATTGATTGTCTAATTTAAGTGTAAATAGCGAATTAGTGTTTGAAATTTTAATCTTCGTAGGAACGATCTCATACTCAATACACTTTATTACTTTTAGGACTGGTACACTTGCTGGTTTTTTGGGGTTGATAGAGGAAAAATTGACAGATAAGTCATCCTTACTGCCACTCTATAGAACCGTACATGAGATTTTCATCTCATACGGCTCCTCGTTCAATTCTTTCGAAGTCATTGGATTCTTTTCCTCGTTCGAGAATCTCCCTCTTCTTCCATTCTGTCCGAAGTCGCAACAGTAAATTTCCTATAATCCCATGTTTAGTAGCACATTAAAGAAAATTTTCCCATGATTCCGTTTTACGTGTATTTTCTAAACAAAAGTACCATCGAAAAATACCATCCAGAGGATGGTATTTCAGGAATTCCAGAAGATGAAAAAATAAGAATTAATTTTTCAGGAAAAAATAATCAAACATAATATTAGAAAAATTAACCCAATATTTCTGAGAATATTTTGACTTATCAAATAACATTTTGATAACATTATAGGAAAACTAACTTTCTCATCATATTTCGGGAAATCACGATCTCCGGATAAAAAAAAATTCTTTTATACCAAATGCTCCTAAAGAATTAAATTGTATCCCATAATATTTATTAAGGACCAAAATATACCTTTTTTTAATACACGGACCAAAATATACTTTATTCTGCTAAAAATATGCTCTAATAAATGGAGGTTTGTTTTAGTGGTCCCGAATATATGATCGATTCTCTCCCAAAATATAGGACAAGGGAGTGTGGAATTTTTTAAGAAGTGAAGGATTGAAAGAGAAGCACGTTTTTTTCCAAAAATAGAAAAGGGACCACTCAAAAATAATGGTTTCGATCACTTTAAAAATATCCCCACGAAAGAGAATGAGAGGCGAAAAAAAAAAAACTGAAAAATGAAATGGGAAAAAACTAAGACAGTTTTGAAAAGTCTGTTTCTTAAGTTTTCTTTATTTTTTATTAAATTAAATTAGGGAAGTTTTCCAAATTTTAAAAAATCCACTTTTCTTTATTTTATTTCTCTGCACCCAATAATTGGGTTAATAATTAAGTAAAATGTGTAGGAAAAAAAATTAGTATTTCTTATATTATAAAAAAAAAATTATTTCCTACACATTCATAAAAATATTTGAAATTTATATTTTTCTCTTTTCTCTTCACATATCTCTATATGAGCTTTACATATTTTTATTTGTGTATGAGAGATACTATTATCTCTTATAACATGAGAAATATTAACCTCTTACGAAAAACTATAAAACAAAAATTGAGAATATAATAAGGAAAAAATATATGTCATTTTAAATGACACAAGTTGTGTCATTTTATAGACACAAAAAAATGTGAACCCCATTAAAAAATAAAGACAAAAAATAAAGAAATGTCGTTACGTCTATAAAATGATAGAACTTGTATTATTTAAAATAACTAATAATTTTCCAATATAAAAAGATGAAAAATGTCTTTTTTTCACATTATGTAATGTACACAGTACGCGATGAGCAAAAATATTTATTAAACGTGGTCCAACTCCATTGGCCTACCACCTGCATCCATGAGCAAAAAATGATTGATTTGTGTAAATAAATAAAAAATAAAATCTAAAGTGACGACAATTGGCCATATCAATTGGCCACCACCATATTGATTAGATATCTCTGACTACTAAAGTGACAACAAACGTACTAAAAAAGAGTGGGGACTAACGTACAAAAAAGAAGAAGTGGTGACTGTGTTTCGTGATCCTTCGAAAAAATATTTATTCTTTCCACCAAACGTTTCAGTCAATACTCAGTAGCAGCAAAAAATAAATTAAAAAAATAACATAAAATAAAATAAAATAATTAATTTGTGTAATTAAATACAAGATAAAGGTGGTCCGATTTCATTGGAATACCACCAAATTTGTTTAGATTTCTCTTACCGCAAAAGAAAGGAGTATGATCTGTTTATTCAAAATATATTTATCAGCCAAATTCAATGAAAAGCAGCCAAAAATAATTCTTAACTTATTCATACTTATGATGAAAATAAATAATAATAATCAAATGCAAATTGAATTTTTATTAGGAATGCAAGTGGGATTTATAAACGCATAATCCAACTAACTCAACCCACAAAGTATAAAAAATGGATTGATTTGTGTAATTAAATAAAAGATAAAAATTGACCTGAATTGGATTAGAAAAATTAATACTCTACTAGACTCGCTGCATAATTTATTTTTTAATTTTTAATATTAGAAAATTTATTTTTATAAAATATAAAAATATATCAATTTAATGACGCAAGTCAAATTAACTCAAACTTGATCGAGTCAATTTAGCTTCAATTCCTTAAACAAATTTGGTAAAACCAAAATGACCCCAACTTAAATAAAATTTTCCTTCATTACAACCTCATCGAGATCTGAGTAGTTAGTCAAATCTGCCACGGTGGATCCTGGGAAGGCTAGGAGAGGAGACCATCATCAATGTACTAAGCTAAACAATTATATCAGGTGAATATGATATCATGTCACAACCCAAAATTTTAAGGTATTTGATTCAAGGATCCTTCTACTTATATACTTTTCACTTAGTCCATTATCAATTAATAGAAAATTTATCACACTTGAATACTCCAACAAAATTGTGAATAGATTTCATAAATGCCACTACAACCCAAAATCTTAAGGCATTGGATGAGGCTAAGTTAATTATTTTATATCTCTCTAACACACTTCTTCGTGCAAGAGCCCTTTGGGCTTGAAGTATGGATATGTGATAAACCTTTAGTTTATCTTATTTTATAGACTAAATTAATATAAAATATCAAGTTAAATAAGTCAAAAACTAGGGTTTAATATAATAATCATGAACATTATCTGAATTTTTATTTAATTGAATCATCTTTGCTATTTTTTAGGGATTTGTTGACAAAAGGAGTCAAAGATGAAGATTGGATAGATAGAGATCACAACTAGAAAAGATGAGATCAAGAGATGATAGAGGAAGATAAAAAACAATATAGATTTGAGATCTTATCAAGTTGTTAGAGAAGAAGATTAAGCCTCCATCATGAAGCTTAAGCTTCCTAAACAAGCAAATAGCCTCTGCCAATGGAAGCTAAAGCCCCAATAAGGAAGCTTAAGCCTCCAAGATACCCAAAAAAGTCTCGGCCTATGGGCGCTTAAGCCCCCAAATCAGGGCTTAAGCGCGCCACAAGAAGAAAGTTTTGTCGCGAGGAGCGCGCTTAAGCGCCCTCCATCGCGCTTAAGCGCCCTCCATCGCGCTTAAGCGCGCAACGCGAATCTAAAATCACCGTCCTAGGGCGCTTAAGCGCGCTATAACAAGCTTAAGCGCCCAGTCAGATCCAACTTAGGCCCATTCAAGGTGTTTCATCAAGATACGAACTCTTGACCTATTTAAACACCATTGGGGACCAGAAATACATAACTTTTACATTGCTAAACAACTCTTGGGTGCTCAGAGGCTGAAGGAATCCGGAGAAACATCAGATTCATGTTCGTGAGCGGCGGAGACGGATCAACGTCAAGTGTTCACTGGAGATATTGAAGATCCACCAATCACTTATGGAGTTTGGGGGAGCTTTTTTATTTTCTTTTGTTCTTGATTTTGCCATGTCCGGCTAGTTCTTTAAGTAGTTAGGGTTAGATGGATTTTAGTCGATTTATTATGCTTTGAATAATGTACGTTAATTTTCCTTTTTATCATGAATGAAGTTATCTGTTTTTAATGCTTTATATAGGCTTGAATCTTATATAATGATCATCGGTAAATGCATGACAATAGGGATGTTGGTGTGTGATCCATATCTGATAACTTCATCGTAAACGTTATGATTATAGGGATAAACATAGAATTTGCGTAACCTTAAGATTCTTGAACTTAATGCTTGCATTCTTGGGGAATAACCGGGGAACTAGGGTTCTTTCAAGTTTGTAAAGATTTTAGGGTAACAAGGGATTGAGCTCTAATAACACGCGAAAGAATTGGTTAGATTGATATTAAGGACGGTTAACGTAAAGAAGGACTTCGAATCATAATAAGGAGATTAAAGGAAATCGAACCCCTAGCTACGTTTTTATTTTATTAGTTAAATCACATCTTTAATTTCTTGTCTTTAATTCTTGCAAGTAATTAGCTTAATATTTAATATTTTAATTTTGCAATTCAAATCCTGTTTCCAAATACACTTTCGATTGTCCAACTAAGTTTGCGATAGTGAATTAGTGCTTGAACCGTAATCCTCGTGAGAACGATCTCTTACTTAATCATATATTACTTGTACGATCGGTGCACTTGCCGTGAGTAGCAACAAGTTTTTGGCGCCGTTGCCGGGGATTACTATTTCAACATTAATAGTAGCTATTAATTCTTTAGATTGGACCTTATTTTCTGTTATTTAATTTTCTATTATTTAAATTCAGTTTTATTTTCTTATTTTATATAATCTATTTTTCTGGTTTATGCGAGGTACCGTTGACACCGATTCCTTGCAATTCGACCCGGAGATAGAGAAAACAGCAAAAAGAAACAGAAAACTTGCTAAAGAAAGAAGACAGCAAGAGAAAGAAGCTTCAAGCTCAACAGAACCAAGAGAAGAAGCAATGGGAGACAACAATGCACCTCCACCACCTCCGAGAACGTTGGGAGATTACATGACTCCTGCTCGAGTTCCACAGACGGCGAGTATTGTTAGACCAAACGTGGATGCTAACAACTTCGAACTCAAGCCGGCACTTTTACAATTAATTCAGAAAGACCAATTTGCCGGAGGAAGCACGGAAGACCCTTACATCCATCTGGAAAACTTCTTGTTATATTGTGATACCTTGAAGATGAATGGGGTGTCTCGGGATGCTATTTTGCTCAGATTGTTCCCATGTTCACTTAAAGACGAGGCAAAAGGATGGTTGCAATCGTTACCTCAAGGAAGCATCACTCACTGGGATGACTTGGCAACCAAATTCTTAGACAAATTTTTCTCATCTTCGAAAATGGCAAAGCTCAAGGCTGATATCACTTCTTTTGAACAAAAAGAAAGTGAATCTCTATATGAAGCATGGGAAAGATTCAAAGGACTACTCAGGAAGTGTCCCCAACATGGCATTGAAGCCTGGGAACAAGCGAGAACTTTCTTCCAAGGGATGAAGCCCAACACAAGAACATTGGTGAATGCTGCATCAGGAGGGTCCTTGAAAACAAAAACTCCAGAGGAAGCCTTGGAATTATTAGAGTCTTTAGCCTCTCAGGAGTATGATAATGCTCCCGTACCACAGAGAAGAGCGGGGATTATGAAGCTTGATGGCTATGATGCCATCCTGGCCCAGAATGATCAGATTCTACAGTCAAATAAGAAACAGCAACAACAACTAGATGCTCTCACAAAGCAATTTTCTGATTTTCAAGTTTCTTCTGTTAATACTCCAGTAGCTTTTGTTAATACTTCTTCTATTGTTTGTGATATTTGTGCAGGTGCTCATGCTACTGATGACTGCAAGGCACCCGAAACTGCAGATGTTAATGGAATTTGGCATGATCAGAAAGTTCCATATAATCCAGGGAGGAACCAATACGACAATAACCAGAATCAAGGGTGGAGAAATAAAAATCAAAATCAACACCCATGATTCAGTTATAGTTCGAATCATCAGTTGAATCCTCCTATGCCAGTACCACAGCAACCTCCACAACAATCAGAGTGGGAGAAGGCCTTTGCACAACTATCTAAGACCATGTCAGATTACATTCAGAGTTCCAATGCTTTCAGAGAAGACACTTCAGCCTTTATGCAAGAAACAAGGGCCTCATTCCGGAATCAAGAAGCTTCTATCCGGAATCTTGAAACTCAGATTGGCCAGCTATCAAAGCAGTTCACTGAAAGAGTTCAAGGAACTTTTCCAGGTAACATTATTCTAAATCCAAGTAGGGAACACTGCAATGCGATTACTACTATGAGTGAGACAGCCATTGAACCTGTGGTAAAGCCTTCAGTTGAGAAAAAGAAAGATTATGAACTTGCAATTGAAAAGGAAAAAGAAAAGGAAGTTGCCAAAAAATCTGCTGCAGAGAAAACTGTACCTGAAAAGAAAGAATTCAAATGGGAGAAAAAGAAAGCTCAAGAAAGGCAAGAAAAGTCATTGGAGCTCTCACCTTATGCAAAGATTCCATATCCGCAGAGGTTCAGAGGAAATCAAAAAGCAGCAGTATTCCAAGTTCCTTGACATTTTCAAGAAGCTGCAAATCAATATCCCGTTTACTGAAGCCTTGGAGAACATGCCCAATTACGCAAAGTTCATGAAAGATCTTTTATCACGAAAGCGTAAGCTACAAGAATGTGAGACGGTGACTCTGACAGAGGAATGCAGTGCCATTACCCAGAAAAAGTTGCCTCCAAAGCTTAAAGATCCAGGAAGATTCAGCATTCCATGCAACATAGGCAATATGGAAGTGAAAAATGTTCTATGTGATCTCGGTGCCAGCATCAACGTGATGCCACTATTTATGATGAATAAACTGGGGATTACTGAAGTAAGGCCAACCAAGACAATAGTTCAACTGGCTGACCGCTCTACAAAGCAAGCTTATGGCATTATTGAGGACATACTGGTAAAGGTTGACAAATTCATCATTCCTGTTGATTTTGTCATCCTTGATATAGAGGAAAATTCTACTATTCCTATGATCTTCGGAAGACCTTTCTTGGCAACCTCAGGAGCGCTGATTGATGTATCGAAATGCGAGTTGATCTTACGGGTAGACGGGGAGCAAGCAATTTTCAAGTTCTTTGATAAAGAAGTCCCTTCACCTATAATTCAACCGCAAGATCAAGTCTACTATATTAGTGAAAAGAAAGGAGAAGAAGAGCACAAAGATAATTCTTCTCAAGAAAGTAAGCCAAAGGTTAAAATGGAGAAGCTCAGGAGCAAGGGAAAGCACGTAAACACCAAATTCAAAGCTATTGAGCCTACTTCATCTCACTCATATGCACAAGAGTACTATGGGAGGACACCATTTCTGAATGATAGAGCTTGGTCATCACCAAGCCCATGCTTTGAACCACCATGAACATAAAAGAGGTACGTCAGGCTCGTGACGTAAAACAAGCGCTTGTGGGAGGCAACCCAACTATATTTTTTATTTTCCAACATTTTAGTATAGTATTTTAAATTTAGTTTAGTTTATTTTAATTATTCTTAGCATAGTTTATTTTAGTCATATCATAAAAATCAAAAAAAATAAAAACATTGAGGTTAATGATCAAATTCTGTTGAGATGGACTTTCAGGTGTAAGTGGGATTAAAGCATACACAGGTACGCAACTCTTATTCATTTATATGTTTTGTGTATGATATTGAGCAGAATTATTGAGGTGAAAGAATACACAGTAGAGATGAATGCAAGTAATAGGAAAATATGGAGAAAATTTTCTAAGTATTGAGAGCTTAAGCCCTTAAAGGAGACTTAAGCCCCCCAAAAAGTGAAATTTCTTTTGGCCCTAGCGCGCTTAAGCGCGCTAAATAAAATTTTATCCCATTTCTCACTGCCTCAGCGCGCTTAAGCGCGAATCACTGCGCTTAAGCGCGCTCATCTTTGACATTATGCATATTGTTAAAGTATTTCAGTTCCATATACTCATTATTATTTTCAGATGCATCTGAATATAAATCTGGGAATTGTTATGTGGAAATTGCACTAACTTTGCAAACATGTTGGATACTCGAATACTAATGCTGATATGGTTGCAGACACTACACAGGATGCTGATAGAAATGATATTGCACCCACTACTGAAATTGATGAGGATTGACCATTGTCTCAATGTTTAGATTTTTTTTCTTTTGTTGATTTTAGTTCATGTTGATATGAGATGTATATTGAGACTGATCTTGACGTGACTATGATTTTTTTTTTTTGGATATGACATGCTGACGTAGTTTCTTTATCTGTGACATGTGTGCAGAGTACAGTTTCAAATTTTTCTGATTTCTTGCTTAGGATTCTTTTAGATTTAAGTTTATTGCTGAGGACAGCAAGATTTAAATCTGGGGATGGGTACCATGCAATTCATCAGACCATAAACTTCACATGGTCGGAAGAAGAAACTCTTGATTACACGGAGTACACAGAAATATCCAAATTACAAATGCAGTTTTTCAGGGGAGTTTCTCAATATTATTTTCATATTATATGATTTTAAATATATTATTTTGATTTAGTATTAGTTTATTTTAAGGTCTTCATATATATTAGTTAGTTTAATATTTAAGTTTTTTTTTAAATTATTTTTAAGACCCCTTCCATCTTAGTCAATAAATAATTAGTGGATCTTAAGAGATTTTCCATTGTGCTTGATATGGATGCATAATGAATAATTACATGAAATTGGTTGATAGTTGATATCAAGAGTATAATGATGTAAATAAATTTTATTTTCGTACATAAATGAGCGTCAGTCAAGCATGCTTCATAGTTCACTGGAATAAGAGAAGAATAACTAGAGTAATCAAAGAGAGAGTGGAAAAATAAGTCTCACATCCTTAGGCGTAAGCTTTTGAGCCTAAACAGAATTTTTTTTTTGTGGTGTGAACTTTACTGTTGAATCACTCTAGAACTTGTTTTGTTTCTCTTTGAAATGTTCTGTAGTATACAATTGTTGAAATGATAGAGGCAGTTCTTTTTAAAAGCTAGATAGCCAAATAGCCACCCTGAAGGTTTATTCTTAGATTAAGCCCTTTTGAGCCGAGGCCTGTTTGTTCATTGACAGTACATTATGAATAGCCATTCCATACACATCCTCACCTAAACTGATTAATTTTCATTTTTAAATAAGGGACTAGATATGATTGAAACAAAAAGAAAGAAATTCAAACTCTAGTGTGTGGAAGAAAAGGTGAAAAGAGGAAAAACCAAAAAGTGGTGGAAAAGAAAAGCAAAGAAAAAGGTTGAAATGTGTATCTGTACAAAAACAGAAAAAGAAAAACAAAAGGAAAAAAAAGAAAAGAAATAAAAGGTTCCTAGTTTATGAATAAGTGGAAGAAGAAAATAGGAGAAAAATAAGAGAAATGTTGAAAAGTCATATTAAAGTTCATCTTTAAAATTGAATTTTGATCAGTAATCTCAAGCCACTTACCCAGATAATTCCTTTCCTTTTACCTAAGCCACGTTACAACCTTATCAAAGACCTCTTGATTAACCTTGTATACCAATTACACTGTGGAGAGTGAGAATATAAACAAGCCTATGATAGTGTTAATGCAGTGAAGTAAGAGTGAAACACATACCCTTAAACACTGAGTATGAGTGAATAAATAAAAATCCAATGAGAGGGTGTTGTGGAAATTAAATGGTACTACTCTTTCTTTTGAGAACACATGTTATGATTTTATGACTGGTGAATTATGACTGTTTGCTTGAAATTGATGTGACATTGATTTTTAATAAATCTGAATACTTTGATATCTCATTATTGATCAGTTTTCTGTCTGTTATTCATTAAGCATGACTAGCCGTCTCCAAACTTTCCCATAGTTTTATTCTAATTGATTGCTGAGGACAACAATGTTCAAATCTGGGAATTGTTTGATAAACCTTTAGTTTATCTTATTTTATAGACTAAATTAATATAAAATATCAAGTTAAATAAGTCAAAAACTAGGGTTTAATATAATAATCATGAACATTATCTGAATTTTTATTTAATTGAATCATCTTTGCTATTTTTTAGGGATTTGTTGACAAAAGGAGTCAAAGATGAAGATTGGATAGATAAAGATCACAACTAGAAAAGATGAGATCAAGAGATGATAGAGGAAGATAAAAAACAATATAGATTTGAGATCTTATCAAGTTGTTAGAGAAGAAGCTTAAGCCTCCATCATGAAGCTTAAGCTTCCTAAACAAGCAAATAGCCTATGCCAATGGAAGCTTAAGCCTCCAAGATACCCAAAAAAGTCTCGGCCTATGGGCGCTTAAGCCCCCAAATCAGGGCTTAAGCGCGCCACAAGAAGAAAGTTTTGTCGCGAGGAGCGCGCTTAAGCGCCCTCCATCGCGCTTAAGCGCGCAACGCGAATCTAAAATCACCGTCCTAGGGCGCTTAAGCGCGCTATAACAAGCTTAAGCGCCCAGTCAGATCCAACTTAGGCCCATTCAAGGTGTTTCATCAAGATACGAACTCTTGACCTATTTAAACACCATTGGGGACCAGAAATACATAACTTTTACATTGCTAAACAACTCTTGGGTGCTCAGAGGCTGAAGGAACGCGGAGAAACATCAGATTCATGTTCGTGAGCGGCGGAGACGGATCAACGTCAAGTGTTCACTGGAGATATTGAAGATCCACCAATCACTTATGGAGTTTGGGGGAGCTTTTTTATTTTCTTTTGTTCTTGATTTTGCCATGTCCGGCTAGTTCTTTAAGTAGTTAGGGTTAGATGGATTTTAGTCGATTTATTATGCTTTGAATAATTCGTACGTTAATTTTCCTTTTTATCATGAATGAAGTTATCTGTTTTTAATGCTTTATATAGGCTTGAATCTTATATAATGATCATCGGTAAATGCATGACAATAGGGATGTTGGTGTGTGATCCATATCTGATAACTTCATCGTAAACGCTATGATTCTAGGGATAGACATAGAATTTGCGTAACCTTAAGATTCTTGAACTTAATGCTTGCATTCTTGGGGAATAACCGGGGAACTAGGGTTCTTTCAAGTTTGTAAAGATTTTAGGGTAACAAGGGATTGAGCTCTAATAACACGCGAAAGAATTGGTTAGATTGATATTAAGGACGGTTAACGTAAAGAAGGACTTCGAATCATAATAAGGAGATTAAAGGAAATCGAACCCCTAGCTATGTTTTTATTTTATTAGTTAAATCACATCTTTAATTTCTTGTCTTTAATTCTTGCAAGTAATTAGCTTAATATTTAATATTTTAATTTTGCAATTCAAATCCTGTTTCCAAATACACTTTCGATTGTCCAACTAAGTTTGCGATAGTGAATTAGTGCTTGAACCGTAATCCTCGTGGGAACGATCTCTTACTTAATCATATATTACTTGTACGATCGGTGCACTTGCCGTGAGTAGCAACAATATGACACAAGTCCATTTTTTGTCTGCCTTGTGCTGCACAAGCCCATTTTTTGGTCTGTCTTGTGCTTTTCTTAATTCCACCCGAAAGTGCGGGCGGATCTCTCGTGACCTTATAATCACTGAAGTTCTGATACCATGATAAGAATCGCTTCAATCCAAAATCTTAAAGCATCGGGTGATGCTAAGTTAATTGTTTTATATCTCTCTAATAACACTGATAATTAAAGACATGAAAATGGTGCCAAATTGTCTCTATTCCAATCCTATCCCATAGCCATAGCTCCTCTATATCATTGAGATTTAAGAAGAAAGCTCACCGACAACCCTCAAGCTAGGTGAGCAAAAATGAAAAGAAACTAACTTCATTCCTCGATTTATATTCTAACATCTCACACTCTTCTCATTCAAAACAAAGAAGAAAAACATAGAAGCAGGAAATATGTTCATGCAACAAATTCATCTATCAAATTCAAGTCCAACTAGCTGTCTCATCTTTCACAAGCCATGCCTCCATGGGAATAGTACTCATCCTTCTTTTAAGGTTTTGTCAAGGCCTTCGTTCTTCCCAAACCAAAAGAAGCAAAATGGGGTTAGGACTGGGTGCAGGTGCAGCAAAATCAAAGCTGTGGCTGTGAGTGAAATAGAAAAGAAATCTGTTAAAGTTAAAGTCACTATAACTGTTCTGCGAACTGTTGGTGGGTTTTTCTCAGAACTTGGTTTAGAACGAGGGATCGATGATATAAGAGATTTACTCGGACAATCACTTCTCTTGGAGCTTGTTAGCACCACGCATGATCCTAGTATGTACTTGTTTAATTTAACAAGTATTGAACTATATCAGATTCCTTATTTACTTTTGTTGAAGTCAAACATGTGAAAATATATACTTCATAAAAACGGTCTTCATGTCCAAGGGATATTTTTAATTCACCTAAGGAGGGTGTTAAAGATTTAATTTAAAGTTAATTTATGTGTGTTCAATAATCAACTTAAGATTTGCATCCATCGTTTAAAGATTAAAGTACTGTTGCTTAATTTGGTTAGAATACGTGTTAATAACATTATTATTTGTATTTTTTTTGTTTTTTTGTTTCGTTGTTTTGCTCCAAAAAGAGACGGGATTGGAGAAGGAAACTATCAAAGGTTACGTCCATAAGGCGCAACAATCATCAGAAGAGGTAAAGTATGAGGCTGAAATTGAAGTGCCAGATAGTTTTGGTGAGATTGGTGCCATTTTTGTGGAGAACGAGCATCACAAGGAGATGTTCATCAGGAATGTTGTACTTGAAGGTTTCCTCACTGGTCCCGTCACATTTTCCTGCAACTCCTGGGTTCATTCCAAGTTTGATAACCCTGTTAAGAGGGTGTTTTTCAGCAACAAGGTTTCATCTTCACCCCCACTCCTTAGTGTATATTCATGTATTAATAATGTATCTGTTTTGATCCTCACCAAAAAACAAATGTACCTGTTTGATAAAAAAAAAAATTAAGTTAATAATTATTTTTAAGTCAAAGTTAAAAAAAATTAAAAAAAAAAGTTAAAAATTGCTTGGTTACTATATAGTTATTTAAAGGAGATTAAATGATCTGTTATTAGATAAAATTATAAGTGTAAAGAGTAAAATTTGGTAATACAAGTTTATAATAAGAGTAAAATGAAAAGATAAATGTAAATTTCTTTTTTGATTTATTAAAAAAACTCTTCTGAGATTTTGTAAGAATATATTTGATTAAACTTCTCCTTATAAGATAGACAAAAGTTAAAAATAAGATCTCCAAGTAGGCATCAAATTATAAAGGGTTGATTTTTTCTAAAGTTATTTTAGATAACTTTGTTTATTATTCATCGAAATGACATCATTTTAGGACAGAAATCATAGTGTATTTATAATTTTAATTTATTTTAAGATTATAATAATTTTAATTATTTTAATTTTTCAATTTTTCAATCTTAAAATGACATCGTTTCGATGAATATTAGAAAAAATTATTTAAAGTAACATTAGATATTTTTTTTTTAATTATGAATATAGTGACAAAGTTTATAATCCAGAGTTCACTTTTACTTCTCTCTACTTCACAAATTAAGAGGAAAGAACAAGAAGTATTGTCTATAACCACACAAAAAAAAAGTATTGTGAAAGAAAAATAATATAAAAAAAACAATAAATTTACAACAAAATAGGATTATTTCACTTAAAATATTACAAATTATATCCTTCAAAATAATTAATGTTTTTCCTTAAATTAACAAATATATGAATATTTTAAATTTTTTTGTTTCTATGGAGAATGATGAAAAGAGGCAGAAAATTAAAACAAAATATTGATAAACTGGATGTTTAATCAAAAGACACTTCATCGTATGCATTAAGCGACAGTTGTCAAGTGACAAGAACAACCATTGGATTGATTAGTTTTAGGGGGATGCATTCTAGTCTATTCGGCACGAGATAGGAGTAATGATTAGATATTTAAATATTTAGGGTTTTGAATTTGATAATGAATATAATAAATTGTTTGTTTGTTTATTAAATACGGAACAGTCTTGTTTGCCATCAGCAACACCAGAAGGATTGAAGAGGTTAAGAGAAGAGGAACTGGAACATTTACGTGGCAATGGACAAGGTGAACGCAGGAGCTTTGAGAGGATATACGATTACGATGTGTATAATGATCTCGGCGAACCTGACAAAGA
This sequence comes from Gastrolobium bilobum, assembly GCF_033153095.1. Classification (NCBI taxonomy): domain Eukaryota; kingdom Viridiplantae; phylum Streptophyta; class Magnoliopsida; order Fabales; family Fabaceae; genus Gastrolobium; species Gastrolobium bilobum. The sequence goes on along the minus strand of NW_026897251.1, from coordinate 115,320 downwards.
CGTCGATCATAAGAGACCCATTCTTGGTGGCGACCAAAATCCATATCCTAGGCGTTGTAGAACGGGAAGACATCGTTGCAAAACAGGTATGCATATGTCTCACATGCATTCACAATTCATTCAATAATATCTAAATCATCAATTTTTTAAATATAAAATAGTAATATATTAATAAATAATAACTTAAGCTTTTTTACGCTTAAACAAATTAAACTTACTTTTAACCTCACTTCTTTAATAAGATTTTACAGAAAGGAAAAGAAATCATTACAGGAAAGATGGAAATTTTTTACGGTAATCTCTTATCATATTTAATAAAAATGTCATTCTTTGCTGCACTTTGTTTTTAGGGAAAAATATTTGTTTTTTTAATGACATAACTTATGTCATTTTACTCTTATAAAGAAGTAGTACCCACACATTTATTTTGGTCCACTTTCTCTCCTCTTTTATCTATATCTTTCTCTAACTTAAAATGACATAATTTTACATCATTTAAAATGACACACACTTTTTCTTGTTTTTATCATATTTCCGTCCAATTTCCCCAAAATTTTCTATTTTTAAGATAAAATAGCACCTACTACAGCTAGCTTGGAAAGAAGTACATACAAGTCATCAATTCTTACAGATAAAGAGAATCAATTTGAACATGGGTGGTTTTTTTTTTTTTTTGAACAATTTTGTGAGCACAGAGAAAATTATGTGTGGGTGTGGGTGTGTTTCCGACAGAAAAGTTGAAAGGTCTTGTCATCCGTACGGCATGGCTTCATGAATTCTCGTACAATAACGTGTCGCTCGTTAATATGCAAATGCAATGGGGCAAACTCTTAGAGAGCGTTTATTAGAGTTTTTTTTTTTTTTTATCATAAAAATACAATTATTAAGAATATGATAAGAAAATAAATTGGGTAGAAAAGTTAAAAACAAATTGTTTAGTAAGCCAAAATATTAATGAGAAAATTGAGTTAACTTTTTTGAATCTATGTTTAATTGAAGATAAAATATTGATGAAAAAATGGAATGAAATTACCAAATTAACTCTTGACTAACTATAAAAAAGACTCTCTCTTTCCAGTTTTCTTTTGGCACAAGGAATATTCGTGTCCGTTGCTTTTTTTTTCTTACTTTTTGGTTTGAAGGGATAATGAGAATACCACCATCTAGATAGTATTTTGAAATGATAAAACTTTTCAATTTTATACACAAACTGAGATTGCTATGAAAATTCGAATGATTGGCTAATTTTTTAAAATCTCTTACCAAACATAGTCAACTAAAAAATTCATTTCAACTTTTCCTGTCATCCTAAAAGAAACCTCCTACCAAAGATTCGCTTATTGAATTTTGAGACTTAGGTGGATAATATTAGAGTACTAAATTATGTTTACCGTAGTAAATTTTGTATTTTTTTTTATGAATATGTCATTTTTGACCTAAATTTTATAATTTTTTATTACAAAATTACGAACTATTAGAAAAAAATTACATAATCATAACAAAGTTATAAAATTTGTATTAAAACTCCAAAATCATAAAAAATTAGATATAACTTGTAAAGATAATATAATATACAATAATAACTTGTACATCATTTTTAGAATATTCATGAAATCATTGTCCGTTTATATTATTTAACTTGAATAATTTATAAAATTCAATAAAAGAAACTTATATTTTAAAAAATAAAGCTAAACATATTATTGATATATTCAAGTTAAATACATCTAGTAACCACACAAAAAAATGTTAAATACATCAAATCAATAAAATATTAACATATCATTAAAACATCGGTAGACGTTAGATAATTTAATAAATATTATATTTATTAATATACTAAAAGTATGTTAATATTTTAATAATGAGGTAGGATATTCATACTACTAAATTTTTTTACTACCACTTCACTACCACTCTACTCACCATTAGATTCAAAAGTTGTTTTTTTTTTCTCTCTCTTCATTCAACTTTTCCTCTAATCCAATGGTGATTAGAGTGGTAGTAAAAAAATTTGATAGTATGAATATCCTATCTCTTTACTAATATAGTACAGCTAATTTAGATGTAATCAAGAATCTCTCCGCAATGTACCTTCACCAAAATTTGATTCCGTTGATTTAATTGACGTTGTCGTGTATAAAGTACCGAGAAACTGGGGCGGACCTACATAGGGCTAGGGTGGACATCGCCTCCTCTAAAATATGAAAATATATTCTATTGTATGATATGTAACATGGTCTAAAAAAGTAAATTTTGAAAGTGCTTTTAAAAAATGAAAGACAAGCGATGTTATTCATAAGAAAAGTGTTTCACTCGTTCATTGTACTCAATTAGAGACAACTATTATTTACCAGATTCAACCTGCCAGTATATATGGCAGTTTTATTCTTGGTCTGCTACCCTCCCCAATCAATGTGAAAAGTTGGCTTTTCCGTTGTATACAAAGAAGAGTTTAGCTAGTATGCATATTCACTATACCTGTCAAATTTATCTAGAACTTGATTTTATATTGATTAATTATCTATTTTTTTTATAATCATTAAAAATTTGTACAAATTGTCATGTTTGAACTCATGAGAAGAGTATTTAAGTTTTGACGTTATTGGCAAAGAAAAAAGGTCAACAATAATTATCAATTATTAGTTGGAACCAAATGTTAACACATTAATTAATTTACTGTGTCTTCTGCTAAATAACAGCTAAGGGAGAAAATAAGATTCTAAAGAAATCAAAGAAAGTGCAATTATAACACCAGAAGACATGAAGATAAACAATAAAAAATTGATCTTACAAACAAAATATAGGGTCTTAAGGCTAGTTCCTCATTGAAAGAGGGTGTAGTGGACCACTGTTATCGGAAACAAAAAATTGATATTCCAACCAAAAAATGGGAAAAAATTATGTAATTTTATTAGGTTCTTCTTAATAGGTATTTTTGTATTCTTAGCGTGATCATCCAACCAAAACTGACATTACCTTTTCATATAGTAATATAAATTTTTGCCCCCCGTCATATAATTTTCTGGGTCTGCCACTGCCGAAAAAGTGACGTTATTGTTTCACACACGTTACACACTTTATTTTCTATTAATAAAATGATTTAAAGTTTCTAAGGTTATTTTAAATAAATATTTATCAAAATACACATAAAAAAGTATGGAGGGTATGTATTTTTTTACACTTTTTTCTTTACGTGGGACCACATGAACTCCATATACTTTTTTATGTATATTTTGCTAAATATTGGATAAAATTATCTAAAATAACTTTAGAAACTTCAAACCTTTAATAAAATGCTGAACTTATTCAATCAAAATTGATCTATAATTAATGAAGGGAATTGTATTTGTGAATGGAATTGTGATTCCATAGATATAGTTGCAAGCAATGTTTTAAAAATCGGTCTGGTCATTAATTCGATCGAGGTACTGAGTTAATAGGTAGTCTAGTGATAAGTGACAACAATACTCATTCTTATAAGTTGGGTTCGATTTTCATACACTGTCAAAAGTATAATATTTTATCCTAAATTTATATTAAATTATATAAATAAATATATTATAAGGTAAATTTTGACCAACAATTAATAGTAGTTATATTATCTATTGAAATCTTGAAGTATTTGAATAAAGATCATTAGATAATAAGAAATATATTATGCACTTGTTTGTGTGCTTAAGGCAAGGTTTCCTTAGTTGAACTCAAATTCCCTGCTTTTTCCAAAATAGGTGTACGTAACAATAGCCTAGTGGCAAGTGGTAACACTCTTACTCTCATAGGTTGTGTTCAATTCTAGCCGCGGTCAAAGTGAAATATTTTATTTAATTTTTAAAAAATCAATTTAAGAGAAAAAAATAGCTTGACCCACCTGGTTATATTTGACCTGCGAGTCACCCAGACTCAATCAAATCTACCGGTCGAAATCGCATGACCGATCCAACAAAAAGCTAATTATTTTTAGGATTCGCTTTTTCTGCAGTTACTGCAGATAAGTTATCTGCAGTAAGCCCAATACGACGTCGTTTTGGGGCATAAATCATGGTATTTTTGTAATTTTAATTTATTTCAGGGTTATAATAGTCTTTATATTTAATTTTTTTAATATTTTAAAACCAAAATGACGTCGTTTTGGAAATAAATTTAGATAACTTATTTGCATTAACTGCAGAAACATTTTCCCCTTATTTTTAATATTTAATTAATGAAAATGATGTGAGGTTATAAGCGTCAAAGTGTGTGTGAACTTATTCAGATTAAAAAGTAAGAATCTGTTACCAAAAAAAAAAAAGTAAGAATCTAAACGGTTGTTTGTGTTGTGCGGAAAGTTATTACATGTCACGTAAATTTGTAATTTAAAATTTTAATGTATATAATACATTAATACACCCACTTATATAATAGGATCCTCCAATATTATATTAAACAATCATTTTTATCTAAGAATTTAAATAAGTAAATGTCCACCAATAATTTTATATTGAGGAGAATTTTTTGATTCAAGTATAAGATTAAGAAATCTTAGTCCTCATCTTGTTCTATAGTTTCCATTCATTTAAAATTATATTTTATTAAATTATAGTAATAAATTAATTATTAATTTCAATTAATTTATAACTGTTGGATGTACAGAAATTGACGACTGAGATGAGATATAAGACATAAGGTCAAAAGATTTCTTCTCTTTGTATTATATCACTCTAACAAATACTAATATAATTTAGGGGACATGATCCTTTGATACTGGTGTTAAATTTTTAAATTTGACACCAAATTCTAACCTGTGATTTTCGCAAATCAACGATTATCATTTATTGGGAATTAATAATTAATTAATAAGTTTGATTCCTAATAAATGATAACCGTTAATGAACGAAAATCAACGATTAGGATTTGACGTGAAATTTTAAAATTTGACTTCGGTATAATAGGGATCTTATCCCATAATTTAGATCTGTTCTCGCTACCAGAGATTGCAACGTTTGAGGGAAACTACTTTGATTTTTGCACAGGTGCATTCACCTATATATGCACGGTGTGAATGATATGACACTACTAAAAAGTTTATTACGATAAATGACTTAACTGTGATTTGTGATGATAATTTTTAGTCTAATTGGTACATATTAATTTGATTACACAGATCCGTTGTCGGAGCAAAGAAGTAACAATGTCTATGTGCCTAGGGACGAATGTTTTGCAGAAATAAAGCAGCTATCGTTTTCAACAAAGACCTTATATTCAGTAATGCATGCATTGGTGCCGGCACTCTCGACAGCGATAGTTGACAGGAACCTTGGATTTCCTGTCTTTTCAGCTATAGATGACCTTTTCAATGAAGGGCTTAGTTTGCCTCCTCTAAGGGCCAGAGGACTTCTCCGGAACATGATGCCAAGGCTGGTTAAGTTTATTAAAGATACCGAGCAAGACTTTCTTCGTTTTGAGACCCCCGCAACAATGAACAGTAAGATACATATGAACCATATACAATTAAATATCATTTCTATTTGAGGTTACTAATAAATGGTTTTGTGTGCAGAGGACAGGTTCTTTTGGTTTAGGGACGAAGAATTTGGAAGACAGACCCTTGCAGGTCTTAACCCATGTTGCATCCAATTGGTCACGGTACACTTATTTATAAGCTAATATTGCCACTTCTTTTTAATGAATTAAAAGAAAATTGTAACTTTTTTTTTTGGAAATATAATGTAATTAATAATTAGCAAAAATTATGTGTCATGTAGGAATGGCCATTGAAAAGCAAACTTGACCCCGCTGTTTATGGCCCTGCCGAATCAGCAATCACCACCGAAATAATTGAGCGGGAAATCAGAGGATTCCTTACGCTTGAAGAGGTATCTTTTACTAAGCAATCACCACCAAAAATATATAACACGTTAAATAATCTAAGAGTGAATATTTATTGTTTGCTTACTTTAATGGAATTTTACCTGATTATTATTATTAATTTTTTTTATAAATATTGCTGCTTTTACCTAAATCTGAATGAAATTATGATATTTTAATTTGAACAATACAGGCCATAAAACAGAAGAAGTTGTTCGTCCTGGATTACCATGATTTGTTATTGCCATTGGTAGAGGAAGTTAGAAAACTTGAAGGCACAACGCTATATGGATCAAGGGCATTGTTCTTTCTTACCCCTGATGGCACATTAAGGTCACTGGCTATTGAGCTAACTCGACCACCGATGGATGGAAAGCCGCAATGGAAGGAAGTCTTCACCCCTGCATGGCACTCAACCGGTGTTTGGCTTTGGAGGCTTGCCAAAGCTCATGTCCTTGCCCACGATACTGGTTACCACCAACTTGTTAGTCACTGGTATGAAACAATTAACCAATTAATTTAATAATGCTCATATGTAATTCAATAGAGCAAAGTTACACATGACACATTACATATATGCATATTTTTCACCATGTGGTTTTAGTTTGTGTTATCTCGGTCATACCCTGGAAATACATTTGAAACATTAAGTATATAACATTTTTTATTTTCTTCAGGTTACGAACTCATTGTGCTACAGAACCTTATATCATTGCAACAAACAGGCAACTGAGTGCAATGCATCCAATCTATAGGCTGTTGCATCCACATTTTAGGTACACAATGGAAATCAATGCTCTTGCTCGAGCAGCACTGGTAAATGCCAATGGTATAATAGAGAGAAGCTTCACTCCCGGGAAGCATTCTAACCTACTAAGTTCAATTGCATATGACAAACAATGGCAATTCAACTTGCAAGCCCTCCCTGCTGATCTAATCAATAGGGGAATGGCTGTGGAGGATCCAAATTCACCTCATGGCTTAAAGCTAACCATAGAAGACTACCCTTATGCCAATGATGGCCTCGTGCTTTGGGATGCTCTCAAAGGATGGATAACTGAATATGTGAACCACTACTACTCAGAGTCAAGTCTTGTTGAGTCAGACCAAGAACTCCAAGCATGGTGGGAAGAGATTAGAACAGTAGGACATGGTGACAAAAAGGATGAGCCTTGGTGGCCTGTTTTGAAAACAAAAGAAGATTTGGTTGAAATATTGACAACAATTGTGTGGATAACATCAGGGCACCATGCAGCTGTGAACTTTGGCCAATACCACTATGCAGGGTATTTCCCTAACAGGCCAACCGTTGCAAGAAACAACATGCCTACAGAGGACCCTTCTGACCCAGAATGGAAACTGTTCTTGGACAAACCAGAAGTGACACTATTGAAGTGCTTCCCATCTCAAATTCAGGCCACAACCGTGATGTCAGTGTTGGACATATTGTCAAGTCACTCACCTGATGAAGAATATCTTGGGCAAACCATAGAGCCAGCTTGGGAAGCGGATCCAATTGTCAATGCTGCATTCGAAAAGTTTAAAGGGAAGTTGATGGAGCTTGAAGGTATAATTGATGGGAGGAATCAAGATTTGAACAGGAGGAACCGAAACGGTGCTGGGATTGTGCCGTATGAGCTTCTGAAGCCAACTTCAGAAGCAGGTGTCACAGGAAAGGGAGTTCCATATAGCATCTCTATTTGAACTTACATTAAGAATATGTGTGTATCATCTTCATCTTCCATTGTTCCCTTTTTATACTGAACTCACTGTAATGAATAACATATGGATCGTTTGGCCAAAAACCTTAATCTCTTGGCCAAAATCCTACCCGAAACGTCAAATTGATTAATCAAAACTTCAAATCTTAAATTTATAAGACAAAAAAATGTGTATAAAATTTTATTGATTTGTACATTTGGTAACTCTTTTAATTACTGTTGATGTATCACGATTGTTCATACTGTAGTACTTTTTTTATTACGTGCATGGTTTTTTTTTATGTAAAATTAATCATATTTAAGATACTGAGCCTATCATTAACTTGAATTTTTGAAATTTAACTCAAACGTTAGTACACTATTGACACGCCATGGGCAAAACATAGGCTTTTGATGATTGTGAGTTGTGACCCTTAATTAATTAAAAATTATCACTTTATCCCGTTTATAAATTATTTAAAATTTTTGACTTTTTCCCTAAACATAACACCAATTTACCTCTATTTGACCGTTGACCAGATGATGTAATCGATTATTTTTCTCGTTGCATGATGTAATCGATTACAAAGATTAAGTAACCGAATACATCATCCACAGAAATCATATATCAATGTGTTTCAGCATCATTTTACTTATACTTATTTTCTACACCAAAATCTCTCTTGTTTTAAATCTCTTTTCCAACCGATCAAGATTTCATTTCATCTCATTATCTCCAAAGCCTTAATCTTGTGAAATCATTGTCATTACACTTACATATTCTATTTTTTTCAAAAATCCGAACCAAAACCAAATCGTAAGCCTAATTTTGTGTGAAAGATGAGCTCAAGTTCAAACACATATCTTGCAGTTATCTACCACAATGAGAGGCAATTTGAAAGTACCAATGGTGTCTAATTTGAAAGAAAAACAAAAATGATGAAAATCAAATGGGGCATTACATACAATGAAGTCAAGGGAAGAATTCATCAAAAATTGGGGCTACAAAATATTTTGGTCAAGAATACAGAGCTGTCTGCACAGGTATTAAGTCAGATAACACTGGGGGGAGGGACAAGATGATGAAGATGAGGAGAATGTAAACAACAATGAGGAGGGAGAACTTGAAAATGTTATTCCACTATGTGACACATCAGATACTGACATAGATGGTGATTTTGAAGTTGACACGAATCTAGTAAGATTGAGTTCCCCGGCTATGTCACCACTTTTTGTTGACCCAATTAGTAGTGGTAAGTTTGTAAATTTCAATTTTTATTAAACATTTTATATTTGTGTTGTTATTGCTTCTGACAAAAAAAACATGCTTTAGATATAGGGCCTGAGATTAAGCCATTTTGAAATGAAAGAATGAAAGCCATCATTATTCCTTCATTAATTGGGCGCACCCTAATGAGGATATGGATATGTTGTATGGTGACAATGGCTTGTATGGTGGTTGGAAATTATGAGATCCGTTATATATGCAACAATAGTTTGGTTCCAAATCTAAAGTGCAGCATGTCATGAAATTACATTGTATGAAAGGACATCGTACAACCATACTAGCAAAAAGCGATGACCATAGATTTGTGATGAAGTGCCGAAACCATGCTAACAATTGCCCATGGTATATGAAGGCAATCATGCCGAAGAATGAAAATAAATAGGTGGTCCGCAAGTGGGGTAAAGATCACACCTACCTGAACCAGGGTCTTTCCCGGGATCATAGACAGCTAGATTTAGAAGTTGTATGTGCAGCCATTATGGGTATGTTTTGTATGATGTGTAGTTATGTAAGGTTTGTTTATGTTATTTATTTAGTGAAAAATATTTATTGACAATATTGAGAACTTGCTTTATTTTTTACAGGTATGTGTTGCGACAAGGCAAGTATACCAGTCGTACAAGAAATAAAGAGTGAGTAGAGTTATTGTTCCCACGAGGATTAGAGATACCAATCACTATTCTTACTATTCCCCTTAATTTGGATGGCTCAAAAGATTCAGAGGGGTAATTTTTATTTATGAAATTAAAATAAAAGACAATTGCAAATAAGAATAAACTTCAGAACCCTCAGGGAATTAAAAGCTGGATTTTTGAAATCAATGACGAAACTATATCTAGGGTTTTACTTCACCTCCGATCTTCCTCAAGTGAATTAATTCAATTCATTAATATCTTATCTCAATTAATTCTAACAATTCATAATCTAAAATTTACTTGGCTAAATCCTAATTTCTTAGTTCTTTAACCATTTAACCCAATTAGAATCCTATTGTCTTAGAAATCCCTTCCAAATTAATTTTTAAACGGGATGAATTATAAAATTTTTATTTCCTACAAGCTTATGTTTAGATCATGCAAGAATCAATGTTTTACCCCTGTCAAGATTAAGATCCCAATATGTGTATTGTGAACCCTAACCCTCTTTATTCCTATATAAGTGATCAATTCATAAAAGAATTTTAACATGATATTCAAGGTAAACACAAGCAATTAGAGATAATTTATTAATGAACAAATTAACCTAAAATAAGGATTCACGTCGGATCCATATCCTTAACTATAAAAGAAAACTAGTCAGACATAGCTGACTTAAATAAAATAAAGAAATAAAATGAACTAGATAAAGTCATGAAGATCAAGGAAGAAAGTTGTTTCTAATGTTGCTTTAATCTCCTTCAATCTCTGTTCTCTCCATGAGCTCTGAAATTTTAGCAATTCTCCAAACTCTCTTTTGTTTCCAGCCTCCCCCATTTGATTTCCTTATTCTTGATTTTATATCCCCTGAGTGATTTCTTGAGATATCTCATAAATCCAATGCAAATTTCCCTCAAGATACACTTAAGAGAAAACATTTATAAAGTCACGAGTTGTTGACGCTAGTGGCGCTATACTAGCGTTAGTAGCGCCAAAAAACAGAAGAATGAATTCAGTATTAGAGCTGCAAGAGCCACTACCGCGCTCTTGGCATGGTGAAATAAGGGCTTTTCGTGATGCTGGCGCTGATAGTGCCAATCCCACGCTAATGGTGCTGGGCAACAGATGCTTTTTGATGTCCTTTGCGTTGGTAGCGCCATTATGGCGATTCTAGCACGGAGAAACCAAAGGTAACTTAGATGTTGGCGCTTCAGGCACGACTAGTCATGAGCTTGATCAGTTTCTTTAATTGAGTTCTCGAATTTGTCTTTCTTTAAGAGGGAAAGCCGCCTAGAAAAATACAAGAATTTTATGAAAATACTCCTAAGAGTGAATTGACAGTTTAATCACAATTCTTATATCTTTTTATGACATTTAGATTGAATCTATGCTTGTTTTGACCTTTAAAACATAGTATGCTGGAAGCATATCAATATGTTAAAGGAATATCCAACTTTAAAATCAGTTCTGATACAAGGAAGAATATAGTATCTATATGGATACAAAATAACCTATAGGAATGCTTGGAAAGAAAAAATGAATGGCATTGTGAAGTTTTTTGGTGACTGGGACAAATGGTATGCACTCTTGCCTAATTGGATGATTACATGACGTAGTGTTCTGTGGGTTCGGACTTCAAGCCTGAAATGCATGAATGTTTTGACGAATGTTGATTTTACAATGATAAGGCAGTCTTTCATAGATTTTTTTGGACATTTCACTAGTGCATTGATGCTTCCAAATTTTGTAGGTCGATACTTCAAATTGATGGAACTCATCTGTATGAAAAATACTAAGGAACTCTTTTAATGGCAATGTCACAGGATGGAGATGGATATTTGCTGCAAATTGCCTTTGATGTTGTTCCTCCAAGTGAAAAGTTAGAAGATTGGTCATGGTTTCTTAGCCTTCAATGTTTTCATGTGACACAGAGGCGAGTTATTTGTGTAATATATGATCATCAATAAGCAGATTTCCCTTTTCTTTCTGATAATTATTGAGCTATACATGTTGTGAACTTGGATTTGTTATTCTTGATGGAGCATTCTAATTGGGAAGAGTTCTTGTTTCTTAGATTACTTGACTTGATAGTTGAATTTATGATGCTAATTACATGATTTGGTATTAACCTTGTGAGAGTTTGAGCCTTTAGGAATGGAATTTATCTTTCTGCCATTCTTTCTTTCCTATGTGCTTTCCCTCATAATTTTTGTTCTCTAAAACTTGCTCATTTTCTTTAGAAATTACATTTTTTTCACTTGCATGCATCAACATGATAGATGCCTTCTTTCTTTTATTCTCCCTACTTTGGCCAGATAGCCACCCCTTGCATTATATCCACTTTGGTTAGCCCATTTGTTCCTTTTAATCTCATTCTTTTCTTAGCCACATTACAAGCCTAAGTGTAAAACCATGTAATCCAGCACCTTGAAAATTTATTGAGCATTATTTTCACCTTAGTTTTATATCTAAGTGTGGGGGTTTCCCGAAATGTGCAACATTTTAAATATGGGGGGATGAGGTATTTTATTTCATGTCATTCATCACTTGACATTGCAATTATTTAGTCACTGAATTGTGAAAGAGAGAAATAAAAAGAGTGCTTAAAAAAATGCTGAAAATAATAATAGAAAAATAGCGCTGAAAAAAATAGAAAAAAAGAAAAGAATTAAAAAATAGAAAACAAAAAACAAAAACAAAAAGAGAATGTCTAGTTTCGTGACTTTCTGTTCTTGGTTAGTCTTTTCTTTGTTTTACTTTTATTTTATTTTAGTTCTTGTTTTGTTTCTTTAGTTTGGTTCTTAATTAGCGCTCTTTTAACTTTCTTGGGTGCTTAGCCTTTTATTTCCATATTTTCCATACCTTCACCCTAGCCCTGATATAACCTTGTAAAAAGTCCTCTTGATTTTTATATGCATGTTAGTTGAGTAGTGGAGAAGATGGAATTGAGCAAGCTTAGGCAATTTTCTTGAGTGCAACTTGAATGATACACTGATTTACCCTATTGTTGCGACTCGGCAAGTGCACCGGTCGTTAAGTAATAAAGTGTACCAAAGTACGAGATCGTTCCCACGAGGATTGGTTCTCAAGCACTAGTTCACTAATTACGGTTTAGTTTGACAACCAAGATTGAGATGAAGAGAATTGAAATAAAAAAAAATCAATAACATGTAATTTCAGAATTAAAAACAATTAAATAGAGGAGTAGTTTAATTATCAAGAACGAGCGTAGTTAGGGATTCGACTTTCCCCAATTTCCTCTTTATGCGATGAATTAAATCGTCAAGAATCTGCTCTTAATATAATGACAATCAATTCTTTCTAAAGTAATTAAGGCTCAATTCTTTGTTATCCTAATTTTATATGATCTTGAAAGAATCCTAGTTCCCCAGTTGTTCATCAAGAAAACATGCATTAAATCAAGAATTCAAAGATTGCATAATTGCCTTATGTCTATCCTTAGATCACAAGGGTTATGATGAATTTATCAAATCAGGGTTCATGCGTCAACATCCCTATTGTCATACATCTAGAAGGAGTAAACTCAACAAGACACGAAGGACGACGTATTACCAATCAATTTGATAATTGTATCTTGCTTGGAACACTACACACTACGAGTAACCGACCTAGGTTGTCATACATCTTGGCACCCTGACTTCGCAAACTACTAAGCTGGGGGGCTTCTGTTATGGATAACCACTTTAGACCCAATATGCTACTAAGCCCACATCTAGAACCTTCTAGAAGGCTCCCCTTGAGAAGTCATAGAGGCTCAACACATGGAATCCCCCTCTCCCCATGCACCTGCTTCCCCTATACACAGACAATTGGCATCATGTCTTGTCTCCTTGACAAGATATGGCTAGGAACCAGATAAAGAGGGCTCGCTCTCCCACGATTGGAGAAGGACTTTCCCTCTCTAAATACCCCCTTCACCCATGAAGAGGGGATCATATCTTCTACTAATTTCATATGTTGTTACTCTGCATCTATATAAAGCCGTCTTAGCCACTCACACACACTCCCCCCTTTTACGTCCAGCACCATGGGAAGCCGCCTTTGAGCCTTGGTCTTTACCATTGCTACTGTGTGCACCCCTGTATCAACATATTTCACCCTCTATGGGACACATTTATGAACCTCTGCAGTTCTTTATGTACCACCAGCGGTACAGATTGAAATCTAGTTGAGTAAAGTGTAATTTTTGAAGCCAAGTTCCTTTTAGATGTGTTCGAGTTAGATTAATATATTTTGAATTATTCTTTTCTCTGTGTGCTTGATCTTAATCAGTTTCTGTTTTCATTTCGTATGTTTAACACAGTGGTAGAGCCACGTTGCTTTATGCTAGTGCCTTGGCACTGGCTTCATTTTGAAATTTTTAGAAAACAAACATTGTTCACAACTGATACCAAGAGCATGGGTTAAGATAAAGGGTTTTTCCTGGGTTAAAGTGTGGGCACAAAAAATTTCATTCAGCCACTTTAAATTTGTGCAAATCCTCTATCAGTTCATTTTGTGTTGAAAACTTTGGCACTGGCTAAAGTTTTTGCCTAGCTCCGCCACTGGTTTCACAAGTATAAGGGTGTAAATGAGCCAGCACAAGCCAAGCTTTAGCCTTAATGGGCTAGGCTTGTGTAAATTATTCAAGCCTGGCTTGGCTTGATAGCATTATACAAGCCAAATTCTAAGCTTGACCTTACTTGCTTTTCAAAAATACACGGCTTTGTTTGACTTGTCAAGCCTACTAAACCTTCAAAAATGACATATTGCACTCCGTAAAATATAGGTTAGGATTATTTTGTTTCTTTCGTATATTTAACTTGATGGAATATATTTCTTTTCTATGCACATAACAACCCAAAATATTAACAATATAATTATGTTCCTAGAAATCAAAAACAAAAAATGACAAAAAAATATAATGCTTAATGACATTAAAAATATAGATATATATTCACTCATTCATGTATTAAAAAAATTCACTCAACAAAAATGATAATCGTAATGATACAAAAAAGAGCAAAAAAACAATTTTGGTTAAGGACAAAAAAAGCAAAAAATGCAAAGAATGAGGATTTACTATTAGCTGCGAAAGTCTTGAGAGTTGATGGTGAACAATAGATGATTTGAAAGGGATGAGAAGTTGAGAAAGGAAAAAGAGCGACAGAATTTGGCAAATGAGGGAAAGGTAAAGAGCGGTGATGGCAAAAAAATTTAGGGTTAAGAAAACATATATTTGCCAAGTGAGAAGAAGAAAGATTAAGAAAAATTAAAAAATCATAAGATATTATTTTATTAAAAAATAATAAGATATTATGTTATTAAAAAAATATTTATTTTTAAAAAATAATAAGATTTTATTGTATTAAAAATAAAATAAAATATTATTATTAAAAATACAAATAGGTTTTGGAGGCCAAACATGCTAAAATGGACTTATGGGCTGATTTCTAGATAATTTTTTTAATGAACTCAAGTCTGTACTTTTTTAAAAATAGATTTATTATAGATCGGACAAAGATCCACATTCTTTAAGGTTCAAATAGGACTAATAGCTAAGAGAGAATTAAGAAAATATTCTTTAATTATACTAATCCTACTATGGCAGTAATGAATCAATAATTTGACCCTTAATACTCCAAAGAGGTCTAGAAGTCCACTCCTGCCAAGTAACTCATCTATAAATAAGAGGTTAAACTAATAAGGTACACACATTGTGAATTCTCTCTCTCTTAGCTTGACACTGTGCATACATCCCACGCCTTGACTATGTTGTTTGTATTATTATGCACAGTCATCCGTTGATCTTTAAGATATCTTTTCATAGATACTTGAGAGAGAATAAACAGATCTTATATTAATATACGAATCTCTGATTGTAAATTTGAATTTATTATATCGTAATGTTGATCAGATCCTAACAGGATTAAGTCAAATCAAGTTAAAAATAGACAAAGATGTAAAAATCCCTAATAAATCGTCTGGTCCGTTTACATCCAAATGCATACTTGTTTCTTTCGTTGCAATAAATGTTTTTACAGGAATAATACAACTAATATATCACGTGCCATAAAAATTCCACAGGCACACCCAAACCGATCTCTGTTCTATTTTCATGGTTCAGGACAAAAGATGGCCCTACTCTGACATCTAAACTAGATTTTTTTGCTATGTTATTTGGTTAGAACATGGAAATGGATTTTTTAATGTGAAAAAAATATGATATGATCATATAAGAAGATCACAATCATACAAAAGTAAATTAACGGTTATAATTTTGTAACTATTTATTTTAATATATTTTATCTCTCCTCCTTTATTACCATTGATCTAACTTTGTATGGTTATGATTTCCCACATGACATGGTCACGTGATTTTTCACATTAGAGGATCCAGATCCTTAGAAAATAGGAATCTGCGCCATATAAAATATAGCTCATAAAATTTAAATTATTATTAACGAGGAATATTATATTTACATACTTTTTATTTATAAACTCTTACAAATTATATTAAGTATGACCGGTCATACTTCAATCAAGAATGTATGACCGGTTATACTTAGTGTAATTTGTAAAAAAAATTTATAAACGGATCCTTCATCGTTATTAATATCTTGCACATTAAAAATTCCATTTTTCTTGCTATTACAGTCACACACAGATCAGTGTTAATTTTTCATTGTTTAGAAGTTCAGGTCTGATACTAAAAAGATTCTTTTTTTTTTTTATTGACCAGAATAATAATAAGTGGGTTCAAGGTGGATTTTCGGATTGACCCGAAGACATGATATAATACGAATTTAATATAAATATAATATAAATTTAAAATTGGTTCACATCTTTGACACAAATATAACTTATTTATATTTTATGAGTTGACATAATACGAATAATTTATCAATCTTAAACGATTACTTATTATACAGATTGACATGATAAAATAAGACACAAATAACATATTTAAAACATAACATGACACAAATAATTTATGAGAAATACTACTCTCATTTTACATGAAGTAGTTATCTCATTTTCTCTCACTTCAAAAATCGTGTCTTTTTTTTTTTTTTTCTTTTTTGCTTTTAAATAGCGGGTCCTACTTGAATTCTCTCTGTAACATGAGAGAACTACTCTGATGTTATATGAGAGTAATATTACCCATAATTTATATAAAAAATTAATATGAATCAATTTTAAATTTATGCATTGACATGTTATATTACATAAATTTTTTGAAATCAATTTTTATCAACATAGACACGGGGGTGGGTGAAATTGCGTGGTAATTTGTACACATTTATTTTGTGCATCAATTATACTGAGAGGTTCTACATCACTGCCTGCTGGGAATCAATTTTTATCAACAGAAACACGTGGGTGGGTGAAATTGCGAGGTATTCGTACACATTTATTTTGTGCGTCGATTATACTGAGAGGTTCTACATCAGTGCCAGCTGGGTGGGTGACTAGAAAACGAGTCACTAATGGTAACCCAATCTCAAACTTCTCATATTACCCTTTACAACGATTCCTACAAAGAGCATGTTTAATTAACTTGTAAATAATAATAATAATAATAATAATAATATCAATTAATAAGTTGATTTCTCTACAACTAATTTGTCCACTACTGAAAAGTTGATTTCTCCTTAAATTTGGACAATTTTTTCTCCTCCAAGTTTGTATTTAGAAAGGAAAAAAAGGAGAAAAAGTAACAGGATTGTCGTGTGTCTAATGCATTGTATTTGTATCAATATGTCTGGGCTTGTTTTTTATTGGGAATCTATGTTTTTAAATGTAAGAAAAATTATGTATCATTTTAAATGATGTAAAGTTATTTCATTTTAAATAAGAAAAAAATTGATATTAAAAGAGAGAAGGTAAATAAAAAATAAAAATATGGATTCTAACTCTTTATTAAAGTAAAATAATATAATTTATATTATTTAAAAAGATAAATATTTTTTTTCTTAAATATATTACATGTATCAATATGCCCGTGCTTGGAGGTATTGAGCTCGTGCATGATAAGACTACCAATAATAGCTCGTCCATTTGTCAAGGCGGAATTAATACACGTGCACACATTCGTTAGGAACAAAGTTAAATCGGGATCGTACCATAAATTTATTGTTTTAAGATGTGATATTGAATTTAGGGAAAAAAAATTAATTTAATATTTTTTAATAAAATAATTACGTATTTATTACAGTTTTGGAAATAATTACGAATTTATTATATAATGTGACGCTTTTTTTGGGCGTCACATGTGATGCCCCATTGAGGCGTCTCACCCTAAGGGGTGACGCCCCAATGGGGCTTCTCTTATGAGGTGTTGACACGTGTCATATTTTTTTCCAATAAAAATAATAATTTAATCATAAAACTTCTGAAGGCCATAACTTTTGACTCGGATATCCAATTAAGTAATTCTTTTTTGATTCAATATAACTTTTCGAGATCTACGCAATGACATCTCATTTGATATATTTTATTTCTCACAAACATAATTTAAATTTAAATCAGGTAATCCTTCTTCCTTAGAGATTTAGAATATTTATTTAATTATTTCCTTTATTAATACAAATTTTTTAAATTGATTTTTGAGTTTAAATCACAAATCAAATCTTTATTTTGTTTTCCTTATTAATAATAATGGTTACTTTTAATTTAAATTACAAACCAAATTTTTTTTATAATAAAAATAAATTTTTTATTTTTTTAAATTAAATCACACATCAAATCTTGATTTATTTTTTATATTAAATCACAAACGCAGAACTCAGAGGCTTCTGAGTTTAAAAATGTGACACGTATCAACACGTGTCAACACCTGACACGTCACCAATCACGTCTAAATTGGGTTTCCATCAAGAGGCAATCCCGCCTAATTTAGGTAATTATTTTTTTGAAAAACATTCATAAGCCATCATTAATTTCAGACCACGAATAATAACCCAGAAGCTTATAGCATTAATCATTAAGTTCAAAAACAATATCTTTCTTCCTTAGAGATTTAGAATATTATTTCCAAAAAAAAAAAGAGATTTAGAATATTTATTTAATTATTTTCTTTATTTCTACAGATTTTTCAAATTGATTTTTTAGTATAAATCACAAATCCAATCTTTATTTTGTTTTCCTTATTAATAATTATTTTTATTTTTATTTTTAATTTAAATCACAAACCAAATTTTTGTTATAATAAAAAAAGTTATTATAAAAAATTAAATCACAAATCAAAATTTTATTTATTTTTTTATATTAAATCACAAACCTAGAACTCAGAGGCTTCTGGGTTTAACCGCTCTTATAATATCATTCTTGCAAATTAAAATTTTGTTTGTGTGAAATAAAATATGTCAAATGAGATTTCATTGCGTTGATCTCGAAAAGTTATGTGGAATCAAAAAAAGAATTATTTGATTTGGATACTCGAGTCAAAAGTTATGGTCTTCGGAAGTTTTATAATTAAATTATTTTTTTTTTTGAAAAAAATATGACACGTGTCAACACTTCATGAGAGACGCGTCAATGGAGCGTCTCCCTTAGGATGAGATGCCTCAACGAGGCGTCACATGTGACACCCAAAAGAGGCGTCACATTGTGCAATAAATTCGTAATTATTCTCAAAATTGTAATAAATGTGTAATTATTTTATTAAAAAGCATTAAAGTAATTTTTTTGCCTTGAATTTAGTTTTCTGTTTTTCCTCCCATAAACTCCCCGACCGATAAAAGGCTAAAAGTCATGACGTTATGATAATTATCTATTTTCTGATTAGACTCGTATATCATATAAATTGTAAGAGGAGAGATATTCTAACTATCAAAATTTTCTACTATTAACTTACTACCTATCTAATCACTATTAGATTAATATTTTCTCTCTCTTCAAAAACTTTTTAACATTTTCTCTCTTTGATCCAATAATGATGTGATGGGTAGCAAGTTAGTAATGAGAGTTTTTGGTAGTTAGAATATCCTCACTCAAATTGTAATAATATATTAAAATTAAACTCACCTTTTCTATTAAATTACACAATATAAGTTTAGTGCACTAAATTACGATTTCACAAAACTAGGTATACTAATACTGAACAAATTAATAACATATATTTTTATTTTATAATTATAATTTTTAAAATAATATTCATATAAAATTTTACCGTGCTATACGTGTGTTATGTTATATGTCAATACTTATTAGTGTTGGGAAAAACGCGGTTCTCTCAAACTCGGCTAAGCAGCCTTTGTGCGGAAGTCAATCAACAAGATCCTGATTTCGGCAATACCTCGGCCTGAACTTCACCAGGTCAGGCAGCGCAACGGAAAAATCAAAATGTAAACACAGGAGAGAGAGAAGAAGAACACAACCAGATTTAACGTGGGAAAACCTTCTTTAATGAAGAAGTAAAAACCCACGGGACCTAGTCCAGATCAAAAATCCACTATGAAAATAATGGTTACAAAGAATCAAATACACCAATGTGGTGGTTAACTCAACCTCTCCAACAATGGTGATAATCAAACTACCCTAGAGATGTTTCACTCAAACTCTCTCTAGAGATCTCTCAAATGCAAAGCATAAAGCTTTACTCAAACAATCAAATTATTTTTCTCTCAAATCTGACCTAGCCTCCACCCTCAACTAATGAGTATATATAGAGGAGGTGGAAATTAGGGTTAGGGTTTTTAGGAAACCCCTCAAATGGGCTTGGGCATAACATTGAAGGAGGAAGCCCAACAAATCTCTCCCTCCGACTTCAATGTGTCGGCTTCAGCATCAACCCGGCTCCTTCACAGCAGTCTTCAAATTTTCTTGCTGGAACCGGCTTTGTCATCATGTCGGACCAATTTTGGTCAGTGTGCACCTTGACGAGTTCGAGCTCACCACCTTCCACCACTTCCCAGATCCAGTGATACCTCACATCAATATGCTTAGTGCGGGAGTGATAGGTTGAATTCTTCGCAAGATGGATTGCGCTTTGATTGTCACAACCCAGCTCGTACTTGTCTTGATCATGGCCGAGTTCCATGAGGAACTTCTTCATCCACAACATTTCTTTGCTTGCCTCAGTAGCGGCAATGTACTCAGCCTCAGTTGTCGATAGTGCAACACATTTCTGAAGTCTTGATTGCCAAGAGACAGCTCCTCCGGCAAATCTCATCAAATATCTTGTAGTCGACTTCCTCGAGTCGGCATCTCCCCCTAAATCAGAATCCGAGTAGCCTTGCAACTCGGCTTTGCCTTCTCCAAATTGGAGATATAAGTCGGTCGTACCTCAGAGGTACTTGAAGATCCACTTCACTGCTTCCCAGTGCTCTTTGCCGGGGTTTGACAAATACCGGCTTACCATTCCAACAGCATACGCCAAGTCGGGTATAGTGCAAACCATTGCATACATCAAGCTTCCGACAGCGGATTGGTACGGGACCTTCATCATCTCATCTTTGTCTTCATCAGATCTCGGACATTGCTTCTGGTTCAACTTTATGTGTCCGGCAAGGGGGGTGCTCACTGTTTTGGCTTTGTCCATGCTGAATCTCTTCAGAATCTTCTCAATATATTTCTCTTGACTTAGCCACAGTAGCTTCTTATGTCTATCTCGGATAATCTTGATTCCGAGAATTTGCTTTGCAGAGCCGAGGTCCTTCATTGCGAAAGACGAGCTCAACGCCTTCTTCAGGGCGGCTATCCTCGGTTTGTCTTTCCCTACAATAAGCATGCCGTCAACATATAACAACAAGATCACAAAATCTTCGGCCTCATACCTCTTCACAAATACACAGTGGTCGGCTTCAGTCTTCTCAAACTTATGATCAATCATGAATGATTCAAATTTCTTGTACCACTGCCGAGGTGCTTGCTTCAAGCCATAGAGGCTCTTCTTCAATCGACATACCAAGTTTTCTTGGTCTGGAGCTTGGAACCCTTCAGGTTGCTCCATATATATCTCTTCTTCTAAATCACCGTGAAGAAATGTCGTCTTCACTTCCATTTGTTCTACCTCGAGGTCCATCGAAGCCGCCATGGCTAACACGGTTCGGACCGAGGTCATTTTCACCACAGGAGAAAAAATCTCCTCAAAGTCAACTCCTTTCTTCTGATTGCAGCCTTTCACTACAATCCGGGCTTTGTATCTCGGCTTTTGCCCGTTCTCTTCATTCTTAATCTTGTAGACCCATTTATTTTTCAGAGCTCGTCTTCCTTTAGGCAACTCGATCAGCTCATAAGTCTGATTCTCGTGCAGAGACTTCATCTCGTCTTGCATTTCCATTTCCCATTCTTCTTTCTCTGAGCTCATCACAGCCTCATCATAACTCTGAGGCTCACTGTCTTCAGCAACAACGGTGTATTCATCAGATGGGTATCTTGTAGAGGGTCTTCTTTCTCGAGTTGGATATCTTGGCTGTTCTTCAGCTTGAGAACTCGGTTCATCATTCTCATCCCGCATCTCATCATCAACTCGGACCTCAATGTCTTGGTCATCTTCGGCTTGTTGCTGATCATCATTTTCTTCATTTTCTCCCCCTGCTTCAGCTCGGACAGGAGGGATGGGTTCTTCACGTCTGACAGTAACCCGGACTTTAGGCTTCGAGATGTCATGAATGTTCTCATGCTCATGAAAGATCACATCTCGGCTTCTAACGATTTTCTTATTGATTGGATCCCAAACTCGGAACCCGAACTCACATCTCGGCGAACCAAGATAAATGCATTCTTTAGTCTTTGCATCAAGTTTGGCCCTTTAATCTTTAGGGATATGCACGAAAGCTCGGCATCCAAACACTTTCAGTTGATTATAGGCCGCTTTCCGACCTGTCCAGACTTCTTCTGGAATTTCTCCTTCAAGTGGCCGTGATGGTGAGAGGTTGATCAAGTCAACAGCTGTTTTGACGGCTTCTCCCCAGAATGTTTCGGTAACCCGGCATTGGATAACATGCTTTGTACCTTCTCTTCAAAAGTTCTGTTCATCCTCTCAGCCAGTCCATTCAACTGTGGAGTCTTGGGGGGCGTCTTCTCAAGTCGGATCCCGGCCGCTCTGCAGTATGCATCAAATGGGCCGCAATACTCACCACCATTATCAGATCGGACCACCTTTAATTTCTTGCCAGTCTCCCTTTCAACCATAGCATGGAATTCTTTAAATAATTGGAGTACCTGGTCTTTAGACTTCAACAAATATACCCACACTTTGCGGGAATGGTCATCAATAAATGAAACAAAGTACTGAGCTCCTCCAAGGGATCTTTCCGACATGGAGCAGACATCAGTATGGACGAGGTCAAGAATATACCTGCGTCGTCTAGGTTGATCCGGTCTCACAAAAGAAACCCGGTGCTGCTTTCCAACTAGGCAATGCGTGCAACTCTCCAACGCTTGGCCTTTCAACTCGGTCAGTAATCCTTTCTTGTTCAGGATCTGTAGCCCTTTCTCGCTTATGTGGCCGAGGCGCTTGTGTCATAGCTCCAAGGTAGGTTCATCTCGGACAGAATTGGCTTCTCCGCCATTGATCTTTCCTTGCATCACGTACAAGGAGCCTTCCTTCTTACCTCGGGCCACGACCAAGTTTCCTTTGGCCAGCTTCCATCTAACACTACCGAAGTAGTTCACTAACCCGGCATCATCAAGTTTTCCTACCGAGATTAGGTTCAAACGCATGTCAGGAACATGCCTCACATCCTTCAACACAAGTCGGCACCCGACATCCGTGGTCAGAGTTACATCACCGACACCAACAATCTTGCTAGTCACTTGATTTCCCATCTTCAAGACTCCAAAATCACCACCTCGATAAGAGGAGAAAAAACCTTTGTGTGGAGTAACGTGGAAGGAGGCACCGGAGTCAACAATCCAGGTGCAGTCATCATATGCAACATTCAAATAATTATCCTCACCTAGGAGGAATATATCGGCATCAGGGTTTGCAGCCACCGCAGTGGTGCTCTTGTCTTCCCTTTTCTTGGGAATAATCTGATCCGACTTCACATAGTCGTTCTTCTCATCATTCTGTATGGTCCAGCAGTCTGGCTTCTTATGGCCTGTCTTTCCACAGTAAAAGCACTTCAACTTATATTTCGACTTTGACCGACCTCTGGACTTGTCTCGTCTGTCACGACCTCTACCTCGGCTTTTGCTTCTACCGCGGGAGTCGGCTTTCCCTTTGTTCTCAGCAACATTGGCCTCAAACGTACTCGAAGTACCTCATTCTTTTCTCTTGGATTATTCGCCCAGGAGGCTGTCTGTCACGACATCCATCTTCAATTTTCCATCTGGAGTCGAGTTATTCAGGGTCACCACCAGAGTATCCCAGCTTTCTGGCAACGAGCTCAACAGCAGCAATGCCTGCAATTCTTCATCAATTTTCATATCAGCCTTTGACAGCTGATTCACAATACCTTTGTAGGTATTCAGGTGTTCAATCATGCTCATGTCGTCCTTGTATTCAAGCCTAACAAGTCGGCGAACCTGGTGTGCTTTGTTCCTGGGAGTCTTCTTCTGAATCATGGACTCCAACTTCGTCCACAACTCATACGCGTTCGTGAATTCGGACACGTGCTCAAAGAGGCTTTTATCAATATATTTCCTGATCGTGGCTACCGCCTTCCGACTCAGGATCTCCCACTCCTTATCAGTTTTTCCTGCCGGTCTCTCATCAAGGATAATGGGCTCATGTAAATCTTTGCAGTAGAGATGATCTTCCATCATCGGTCTCCAATAAGTGAAGTTGTCTGCGGTCAACTTGAACATATCTCCATCGTGAGTTATGCCACTGGTCTCCATCTCGTCTCCCTCAGAACCCGTCGAACTCGGGCTCTGATACCATTGTTGGGAAAAACTCGGTTCCCTCAAACTCGGCTAAGCAGCCTTTGTGCGGAAATCAATCAACAAGATCCTGATCTCGGATCTCGGCAATACCTCGGCCTGAACTTCACCAGGTCAGGAAGCGCAGCGGAAAAATCAAAATGTAAACACAGGAGAGAGAGAAGAAGAACACAACCAGATTTAACGTGGGAAAACCTTCTTGAATGAAGAAGTAAAAACCCACGGGACCTAGTCCAGATCAAAAATCCACTATGAAAATAATGGTTACAAAGAATCAAATACATCAATGTGGTGGTTAACTCAACCTCTTCAACAATGGTGATAATCAGACTACCCTAGAGATGTTTCACTCAAACTCTCTCTAGAGATCTCTCAAATGCAAAGCATAAAGCTTTACTCAAACAATCAAATTATTTTTCTCTCAAATTTTTTCTCTCAAATCTGACCTAGCCTCTACCCTCAACTAATGAGTATATATAGAGGAGGTGGAAATTAGGGTTAGGGTTTTTAAGAAACCCCTCAAATGGGCTTGGGCTTAGCATTGAAGGAGGAAGCCCAACAATTAGATATAAATTTCGCATTATATATATATATATAAATAAAATAAGATGAGGCATAACATTTAAAAACTATTACAAATAAAATAAATAAAAGTATATTCAATAATATAAAAAGGACACACATATTAAGGAGATTTACTAGCTTCACGTGAAAAAAATTTACATACCTTGTAGACAATTTGTTAAGTGCATCCCTATATATCATTGGCGAGGAGAAAGTTTTTGGTGGGGCAGGAGAATAGTGGTCCCTTATCAAAATAATAAAAAAGTAGAGATTGAGAGGGAAAAAATCAAGAAGAGAGGAATAAAAATGGAAGAAAATTTTCTATTTATGAAAAAGGACCACTGAATAAATGGTGGGGCAGGAGCATAATAATTTTTTCCCATTGGAGAGATGAAATTTTCAGTGGTCTTCGTTGTCCATGACATAAAATATTAATTTGCATGTTATAAAATAGGGAAAAGTGTGTCATTTTAAATGACACACCTTATATCCTTTCACTTTCACAAAGAGATGAGACCCACATCTTTAAAATTTTTCTCTCCATTCTCTCTCACATGATTTATCTCTTTCTCTCTCTTAAAATGATACAACTTTGTGTCCTTTAAAATGATACACATTTTTTCCTATAAAATAAGTGTTTAATATTAAGTATTTTAATACCAGATGAAAGCTAAAAACTTAATGCATTCAATGTTGGAGGTAATGAGTTTGAGAAAAAATGGCTTAGAGGTGATTGAACTATTACACCAAGAGACATTAAAGTTGAAATACTCAACAGTGTTACCTCCAACTTAGGAAAACTCTAGAATTAATATAAGCTATTGGGCTCCAGCCTATATGGACTCAAATAACAATGCTTTCATCTATTGAACTTGTATGTGAACATACTATTGGATTATATTATTAAAATATCTAACAATCTCCTTCTATGTTCACCATACAACATAATCCAAAAGAGTGATTAGTGTAATGTTCAAACAAAAATAAATCATTCACATTCAATCCAATACAATCAACTTGGACCAATCAAAGAGTTTTAACAGTAAGATATTAAACTCAACCAACATTTACAATCTAAATAAATAAATCATCATTATCATGAATACGTTTTGAGACCATCGTGTCAAAATAACCAACCTAAGGTTTGGGTTCCATGGACGTATTTCCTCGGATAAGAGGATATCAGAATCGTGATTGATTTGTCAATCGAATCAGAATCCTTATTTCCAATTGACAACCCTCTCTAAGCGATCGCTTAGCATTTGATCAAAGACGATGCTTCTACTCATACAATCGCAGAGTATGAGCCCGCTTGATTTAAGGTCATAGGGTCAATCAACCTAATCATCAAATCTGATGATTAATCCATTTCCATAATCGCAATCGCGAACCTACGATTGAATATCCACGATCGCACGATATCGATATGAGTTTGGAAGGGAAACGAAACTGATTTAAAATAAAGCGCAGACCCTCAAGACTAATCCATGGAATCCGTCACCCTTAGGTTGATTAAAAAATTCTTAGCCTCGCATGGCTAAGGTAAACATAATTGAAATAAAAAGATGAAGAAGAAGAAAAAGATGAAGAACGCAATTGAATAAAAACTCAGAGTGAACTTCTCTGTTGTAAAAACTGACTGCCAAGGGTTTCCTAGAGTCCCCTTTAAATAGCCGTCACGCAGGACGGCTAGGGTTTCATCGCTTCAGCCCAAACATAAAATGAAAGCTGAATAAAATAAAATAAAATAATAAAACATGGCCTTGGGCCCTAAACACATTGGGTCCTAATGAAAATTACAAGTTCAAACGTCAAAATAACATTCCAGCAAAACACGTCATCTTGAGATCAAGTTTCTACCATCTTTCCATCCGAATTGGGCTTCAGTAGCTGAAATAGAAATTGTAGCCCTATCTGTTAGCTGCAAAAATAAACAAGAACGGAGTCAATCGGACATCTGTAGAGTGAGATATGGTCAAAATACGGAAGTAGTGTAAATCTGGAAAATTATGACGAAAATCAATTAAACCCAACTAAAATCTAGAATTGTGAATTGACCCAAAAGACCTTTATTTAATTCAAATAAATCATAAAAATACCAACCAAGAGTAATAAATAAGTGTAACAAAATATGAGTTATCAAACTATCAAGTCCTCACACACTCTAAATGATATATTCATTCATCAAGGAGGTGATCTTGGTCAAGATCCCTCTCTTTAAGCTCGCCTTCATCTTTGTCATCATCTGTGGAATATCAAATATGAATTTCATATTATTATGAATTCAATTGGTTGAATAATCTACCAAAGATGTCTAGTTCTACTAAAAGAACTTAGCATCATATCATCAGGAAAAGAAGAAAATATATTAATGTCATAAAACATCATAATATCATGTTAATAAACATCAAGCTAATTTTATAAATTATGAACAAAGCCTAAACAATTTTTTTTGTAAAGAGCCATCAACTTAAGTTTGTTTATAAGAGAATAACCATCGTCTAGTTTCAAAGAATAAGACCAATAGTCAAGTCACTTACAATAACCTAGTCATGTGATGTCAAGTTTCAATTAAGAACAAGACCCACGGGCTTCTTATGCAAACAACTATTTCAATGTTTCAATTCGGAATGTCATAATTACTGATTTCTCAAAGTCAAATAATCTAGCATCAAGTTTGGAATGACATCATTTAACCAAAAGGATTATCAAATCTGGTTAGATTGTATCATCGAGTTTGGAATGACACAAGTTTCCTAGGTATAACCTTTGAATCAGGTTCAAGTCATCTTTATTAAGTTTGGAATGAGACAACTTACCCTTTTGAAATTAATGAACAACCAAGAACATCGATGAAACACATAAACAATGCTTATCATTTTGGCCAACAAAAGGAAGATCTGATAATTCAAAACACACAATTAAAAGGTAAGTAAATGGTGATTGAGATTTGTGTATATAGTCTTTAACCTCATTTCCTCCACTATTTTAAATAATCGATCTTTCGGCAAACCTTTTATGAGAGCATCGGCCAAGTTATCCTTCGATCTCACATCGATCAAGGAGATAACTCCTTGTTCTCTCAGATAATTCAACAAACTATATTTCAGTCTCATATGTCTTCTCTTTCAATTAAAGAGAGAATTTTTAACAATTTGGACAACTGCTTAATTATCACAAAATAGGCTTAAATATTTAGTCTTTAGCCGAGTCAAAGGAATATCCATAATCAGATTCTTTATCCACTTTGCCTCTTCGCCGACTAAGGCTAAAGCAAAAGGTTCTAGTTCTATAGTCAAAAATGCAATACAAGTCTGTTTTTTGGATTTCCAAGCAAGAGTAGCTCCACCCAAAGTGAATACATATCCACTGGTGGACTTACTATTTCTAATTTCTAAACACCATGACATATCAGAATATCCATCCACAAATGAAGGATAAACATAGTAGTTTAAAGCATAATCTTTAGTACCTTTGAGGTATCTCATCAGCTTATCGAGGGCATCTCAATGCTCTTTACTAGGATTACTAATGAAACAACTCAGCATACCAACTGTAAAGGCTATGTCAGGTCTAGTACAACTTGCAGCATGCATAATACTACCCATCAGTTTTAAATATTTTAACTGATCCATGCTGGTCCCTTTATGAGGACTCTGTCTTTTATT
The DNA here is from genome assembly GCF_033153095.1 of Gastrolobium bilobum. Taxonomy (NCBI): domain Eukaryota; kingdom Viridiplantae; phylum Streptophyta; class Magnoliopsida; order Fabales; family Fabaceae; genus Gastrolobium; species Gastrolobium bilobum. The sequence continues at coordinate 86,783 of NW_026897251.1, read as the reverse complement.
ATAATTTTATTATAATCATAACGAGTTTGGCTAAGGGAGATTATTTGCCTTTTAAAGCTTATTTTCATACCAAGAATAGTATTAGCAATACCAAGGTCTTTTATGTCAAATTTTTAGCTAAATTTGCTTGTGCCACTCACTGCAGAATGATCAAAGCCAAGAATTAACATGTCATCCACTAGTTGTCTTTACATCCATTTGATGCACTATATAGTGTTCAATAGATATCAAAGCAAGAAGAATTATTATAGTTGATAGATGGCACACAGGTGCGTAGACATCAAAATAATATACTCTACTTTGTTGTCTATAGCCTTTAGCTACTGAAGGTGCTTTATATCTAGCTATCAATCCATCACTATTTAGTTTCTTCTTCAATATCCACTTACAACCTATAGCCTTAGCCCCTTTCGGCAAATTCACTAGCTGCCAATGTTGCGACTTCGACAAGTACACCGATCGTAAAAGTAATAAAGTGTACGTGAGTACGAGATCGTTCCCACGAGGATTAGAGTTCAATCACTAATTTAATATTCACGCATTATTTGGATAAAAAATTATGAGAAATTATGAATTTAAAACTAAGATTGATCAAAAGCATAAGAATTCAGAATTTAAAATGTAAGCAATTAAAAAGAGTGTTTTGACAATTAAGAAAAACGTAGTTAGGGTTTCGACTTTCCCCTATTTTCTCTTTATACTATGAATTAAACAAGTAAGAATCTGCTCTTAATATAATGTCAATCAATTCTTTCTAAATTAATTAAGGCTCAATTCTTTGTTACCCTAATTCTATACGATCTTGAAAGAATCCTAGTTTCCCGGTTGTTTCTCAAGAAAACATGCATTAAAATCAAGAATTCAAAGATTGTACAATTGCCCTATGTCTATTTCTAGTTCACAAGGATTATGATGAATTTATCAAATCAAGATTCATGCACCAACATCCCCATTGTCATACGATTCCCCTAAATCACTCTACAAGAAGCAAACTTATAGAAAGCATTAAGGAAATATAAAATCATTCAAATATAAAAAGAGAAGAATTCAGAGATAATTTAATTCATAACACAAAGATTCAATTGGGTTTCATCTTCCCCTAACTACATAAAATTCTAGCCTAGCATAGCGAAATCAAAATACAAGAGAAAGCAATAAAGGTTCCCCAAACTCCATTTGTATGATGGCGTTGGGAAACCTCAAAGCTCGTAGTGTGTTCTCGAAATCAACCTGCTCCCAATGCTCCAAAGATGAAAGTCGCGCTTCTATCATCAAAGTAGGATTCTCCCTTCTTAATTATCAAAAGCTTCTCTCTTTTGAATGTGCCAACATTTTTATAGTGATGAAATCATGTCTTTTAATTTTCCATAATGTCTTCAATGAAATCTTCACTAGAATCTCGAATCATATCTTTAATCAAATCCTTAAAATCTTCCCTTTTATATTTAAAGGAAAAAATTTTCTTAAAAATATTTTAGAGAATTTTCAATAAGATCGTCAATCAATTATATGATTCAGAAATCCAAAACAAATCCACTTGAGCTCTCCAATTTATTTTTTTATTGATCTGAAAATTACTGCAAAACATAATAATTTTTATGAGAATATTACTGAGAATAAAATAACACTTTAATTATAATTATCATAATTTTTAATTATTTTTAAATTAATTTTATGCTCATATTAACTCTTAATACATAATAAATTGGAGATTCATTAGCCAACTATGATTATGTAACAATGAGCTCATTTCATCATCTATGTCATGCACACCCACAATTAGTGCGACCCATTTTGTTTATGGAGTAAATACTCTTTTGAGTCCTTAACAAAAAACATGGTTCCCACTTTAGTCCCTTACAAAAAAATTAGTCTCTGAGGTCCCTAAGAAATTCAAAGTGGACCCATTTAGTTGAGATCGTGGTCCCTCATAAATTTTAAAAGACCCACATTAGTCTCTCAAAAAGACTAAAGTGGATCCACTCTGAATTTCACAAGGACCAGGCTACTAATTTTCTTATAAGGAATTAAAGTGGGGACTATATTTTTTGTTATGGACCCAAAATGATATTTACTATTTTGAGTAAATACCTTTTTTAGTCCCTGACAATATCCACAAAGCCCTTTTCAGTCCCTAGCAATAAAGAAGGAATAAATTGGTCCCTGAAATAACAAAAAATAGGCCACGTTCATCCTTCCGTTAACTCTCACCTAACGGCCCAACTAACGGTGCACAGTTGGCACGTTAGTTTGCTGACGCGGCTTGGATCTGGGATACCGTGGAAGACGAGACGACGATGTTTTGGTCTCTGTCAAAACAACGAGGGCTATTTTGGTCCCTATCAAAATGCACGAGGACGTTTTTAGTCCATGATAAAAAGCACGTGACTTTTATTGGTCCCTAACCAGAGAAAAATAGGCACATGACTTCATTGCTTTTCTATACAGACCAATTTTGTAAAACAGAAGTGCATTACATCAGAAACAGGAGTGCAATCCATTTGTTCACCACAAAGTAATTAAACTAAATTTCATCACAAAGTAAAATACTTCTTCTTGGCATTTTATTTCAATGAAGTTTGTGTTTCTAACTGAAGTTTCGACCTTATTAACGATTATTCATTTCTTTTTCAATGCTAATTAAGCTTCCCACTTTGTTAAAAAAGATTATTGGCTCTTGCAAACAGCTTTTACGTTCCCTAGAATACTATGAACTGCTTTAATTCTCTTAGTCTGTATAAGACATAGCGTTATGCGATTTACGAATAATATCTTCAGTAGTGTAGCATTACAATCATACTATTTATTTTTCTATAAAAGATAATTGCATGATTGTTGATATTTAAATACAGAGAAAAATTAGAGAAGAAGCCAGGTAAATGATTGTTGATAATTGCAATGCATGACAGTTGACTGGACTGCAGCAGTTGGTAGTTCTCAGCCACATGAAGGCAACTTGAGAGGAAGCAGCCCACCTCCATCAAATCCACCACAGGAAAATGAGCTGTTGAGTAATGACACAATGAATGCAGCAACCAGTGGTACACGGAGCACATTATTGGCCTTCATGAGCACACATGGTTATAGGCCACCAAGGCCTGCCTCAAGAAAATGACCTGCTACTGTATATGACCTGGGAGTAGTGCATGCGCCAACTGAGAAAGGTTTATTATTATGTGACTGACTTTTTCAGAAAATTCTGGCCATTATGTATTTGGAGGCCTTATTATGTCAATATTTTTTTTGTAAATTCTGGCCATATTGTATTAGAAGCCTTTCTTTTAATTCCTGGCAGTTGACTTTATTTTGTAATGCACTACTGTACATCCATGTCTTCAAATATAATGATACTCAAATCATGTTCCAGCTATTATGTTTCACAGGGTTGATGAATGTTTAAGTTTACCATTTTTGATGTTTTTTAACTAATATACGTAGTTGTAGTTCTTGTACATCCAAGTCTTCTGGTTTAACAAATTGGACTGCGTACAAATCATATTTAATGTCATGTTCCTGTTTTGCAAAATTGGATTGCACTCTTGTTTCTGATGTAATGCACTTCTGTTTTGCAAAATTGGACTGCATAGAAAAGCAATGAAGTCATGTGCCTATTTTTCTCTGGTTAGAAACCAATAAGGGCCCCGTGCTTTTTGTCAGGGACTAAAAACGTCCTCGTGCATTTTGACAGGGACCAAAATGTCATCGTCTCGTCTTCCACGGTATCCCACATCCAAGTCGCGTCAGTAAACTAACGTGCCAACTGTGCACCTTTAGTTGGGCCGTTAGGTGGGAGTTAACGGAAGGATGAACGTGATCTCTTTTTTGTTATTTTAGGGACCAATTTGTTCCTTTTTTATTGCTAGGGACTGAAAAGGGTTTCGTGGATATTGCCAGGGACTGAAAATGGTATTTACTCTACTATTTTTTATGTTAATGTGGCAGAAAAAAATTTCTGCTGTAAAACCAGAAATGTTAAATCCTTTATGTAAGTGAAAAGTATAAACTATTCATGTAACATTATCTGATAACTTAAATTTTTGGGTTAAAATAATTCTCTACATGTTATCCTCGTCTAGTAACTTAAGTTTTTGCATTGAATGAATTGTATGCTATGATGCATCGACACCGACACGGGACACGATACGACACGCCGACACGTTAATTCTAAAAAATGTCATATTAGACATGTTAGTATTTTTAATATATATGATATAATTTATATTTAATACATAAAACAGTCCATAATAAGTCATATAACCAATCAAATATTCAAATTTTATAACATAAATATAAAGCAAAAGTAATTTTTCATACCTTCTTAATTTTTTATGTCAAATTCCATAACAGAAAAAAAAATTGACTTATAAATTAATTTTTCATTTTTAGTTAATAAAATAAAATTTAGACCTTAAAAAAAGTATTGGATGCGTGTCGGAGCATTGATTGCGTGTTGAAAACACATATCAAAGCATATCAAAACGTTGATCGCGTGTCCCAAAATATTGACCGCGTGTCGAATACATGTTGAAACATGTCAGTGTCAATGTCCGACACATGTCTAATATGTAAATTTTCAGAAGAAAGTCGAGTTCGTGCTTGCTTGCTAGAATGTATTTATCAAAAATAAAATAAAATCTAAAGGTGGTCCAATTCTTAAACGCGGTCCGTGTCTATTGGCTTACCACCATGATTGATTAGATTTCTCGGACTACTAAAGTGGGGACTAACGTACTAAAAAAAAAAAAAAAAAAAGTGGGGTCTGTGCTTCATCATCATTCAAAACATACTTATCATTTCCACCAAACGTTCAGTGACTCGCAGCCAAAAATAAATCTTTAACTAATCTGTATCGGTAAAAAATATATATATATTAATTTTTAATAAATAATTATCAATAAATTACTGTTTTGAATCTAATTATAAATACTGCAATCATTTACACTTAAATTAGACATGATCATTCATGTCTAAGTTAGGCATAAGTCACAAGGCATTCACGTCTATTTTAAGCCTAGTTGACACGTTTTACAAAAAATTAACTTACGAATTACTATTTTGATACATGACTTTTTTGTGCCACGTATCAACACAAGACGAGTCACGTCTAAATTAGACATGAATGCCTTGTGAGTCACGTCTAACTTAGGAGTGAATGATCACGCTTAATTTGAACGTAAATAAATATAATAGATCCGTAAATAGTTTTGAAATAACTATATATTTGTAATTATTTATTAAAATAATAACATTTTAATTTTTTTGCCATCCATGATAACAACAACAATAATAATAATAAGTAAATCGAAGTTTTTTAGAAGTGTAAGTGGGGCTTAATAAATTCATAAATTCACCTAACTCAACTGCGCAGTAAAAAAATAAAAAATAAAATAAAATAAAATACTTGATTTGTGTAATTAAATACAAGATTAAATCTAGAGATGGAGAATGGAAAAATAAAGCTTTAAATGGGAAGCTTTTGTTTTGAATGATGGGGAAGTGAGGTAGGGAATGTTTTTTTATCTATGTTTGATATAAGGTATCCGGATTTATTTCAATATAAAAAAATTCTCCAGTCAATCCATATTTACACCTAGCACAAGAAAAAAAAATCCTCATTAGCTTGTGGTATTTTTTTTAGCCCTTGTACTTTGATTGTGATTCAAACAAATTAAGACCATAATACCCTCATGGATATATATGCAGACGTAAATAGATACAGTAGAGAAGCATAATTTAGTCATTTTGCTTCAAAATTCTATCAATATTTTATCATCAACCAAACATAACATCAGTAAAATTAACCGAACTTTCCCGTTATAATTTCGGCATACCAAACACTTTTTCATAACTTACCTGGATAAAAATATTTACAATCATATTTCTAGAAAAAAACTTTCTCGGTAAAAAAAATATCTCTTATATCAAACGCCCTAAAAGTGTCCAAATTTTATTGGAATACCATCAAAATTGGTTAGATTTCTCTTACCGCAAAAGAAAAGAAAGGAGTATGATCCAAGAAACTCGTTTAAACCAAATGTTCATGAAAAGGAGCCAAAAATAAATCTTAACTTATTCATACTTATAATAAAAATAAAATAATAATAATCAAATGCAAATTGAAGTTTAATTAGGAATGCAAGTGGGATTTAATAAACTCATAACTCAGTTAACTCAACCCACAAAGTATAAAAAAAGGGATTGATTTGTGTAATTAAATAAAAGTTAAAAATTGACCTATAACTGGATTAGAAAAATTAATATTCTACTAGACTCGCTGCATAATTATTTTTTTAATTTGTAATATTTAAAAATATTTCTTTTATAAAATATAAAAATATATCAATTTAATGAAGCAAGTCAAATTAACTCAAAATTTGATCGAGTCAATTTAGCTCCAATTCCTTAGACAAATTTGGTAAAACCAAAACGACCCCAACTTTTTTTCTTTAATCAGAACGCACTTCATTACACCCTTATCGAAATCTGATCAATGACTCAAAAGCCTCCGATATACATTTATCATCGTGAATAGACCACATAATTAGTAATAAATTTTAGATGTATCTGTTACATTTAGATTCAATGCATTCTATTAATGAGAATATTACATGTTAGAGGAGAGAAAAAATTTGACAGAGGAGAGAGAATTTTGACTGATATGTAATATTTCTATTGGTGGGATGCACTGAATATTTGGTGCAAAAGTAGCACAAAAGATTTATTCCATAGTCAGAGACATGAAAATCGTGCCAAATTCTCCCTATTCCAGTACCATCCCATAGCCACACAGCTCCTCTCATATCATTGATATTTAACAAGAAAGCTCACCCACACCCAAACCCTCAAGCTAAGTGAGCAAATATGAAAAGAAACTAACTTCTTCAACTTCGTTCCTCGATTTATATTCTAAAACCTCACACTCTGCTCATTCAAAACATAGAAGCAGGAAATATGTTCATGCAACAAATTCATATATCAAATTCAAGTCCAATTATAAGCTGTCTCATCCTTCACAAGCCATGCCTCCATGGGAATAGTACTCATCCTTCCCTTCAGGTTTGGTCAAGGCCTTCGTTCTTCCCAAACCAAAAGAAACAAAAAGGGTTTAGGACTGGGTGCAGCAAAATCAAAGCTGTGGCTGTGAGTGAAATAGAAAAGAAATCTGTGAAAGTTAAAGTCACTATAACTGTTCAGCCAACTGTTGGTGGGTTTTTCTCAGATCTTGGTTTAGAACGAGGGCTCGATGATATAAGAGATTTACTCGGTCAATCACTTCTCTTGGAGCTTGCTAGCACCACGCTTGATCCTAGTAAGTACTTTTTTTTTTTAATTTAACCAAATATAGAACTATATCAGATTCTTTATTTACTTTTGTTGAAGTCAAAGACGTGAAAATACTTCATAAACACAAGGGCTATTTTTAATTCATTCATGACCTGATTGAATTTTGTTTTAACTACTCATAATTCAACCAGACTCTAATAAGGAGGGTGTTAAAGATTTAATATGAAGTTATTTATGTGTGTTCACTAACCAACTTAAGCTTTTTAGCAATCATTTAAAGATTAAACTGTTGCGTAATTTGGTTAAAATATGAGTTAATAACATTATTGTTTGTGATTTGTATTTTTTTCTTTTGGTTTCGTTGTTTTGCTCCAAAAAGAGACGGGATTGGAGAAGGAAACTATCAAAGGTTACGTCCATAAGAAGCAACAATCATCAGAAGAGGTAAAGTATGAAGCTGAAATTGAAGTGCCAGATAGTTTTGGTGAGATTGGTGCCATTCTTGTGGAGAACGAGCATCACAAGGAGATGTTCATCAGGAATGTTGTACTTGAAGGTTTCCTCACTGGTCCCGTCACATTTTCCTGCAACTCCTGGGTTCATTCCAAGTTTGATAACCCTGTTAAGAGGGTGTTTTTCAGCAACAAGGTTTCATCTTCACCCCCACTCCTTAGTTTATATTCATATATTACAGATTTATCTGTTTGATACAATTTTTTTATATTAATAATTATTTTTAAGTTAAAGTTAATTTTTTTTTTAAAAAAGTTAAAAATTATTTGATGAGTATATAAAGTTATTTGAGAGTTTTGAAACGTAAAGAATCTAATTCAATCTAAAAATTTAAATCGTTGGATAAGACTATATTATTAATTTTTATATTTCTCTTACAGGTCCTTCATAGTATAGCCCACTTGCCTTAAAAGGTGGCTAATGCACAGACCTATCTATTTGTGCTAAGAAACTTCACAAGACTGAATTAATTATTAATTAAATGAGTGTAAGGATTGAATTTGCGATACCGAAATTTTAATATCATATAAAAAACTGATTCAATTCAAAAGTTTAAAATGTTTATAAGGATAAAAGGTAAAATTTAGAAATAAAAGTTTATAATAAGAGTAAAATAAAAAAATAAAATAAAAATCTTTTTTTAGTTATTGGAAAAAACTCTTCTTATAGAACTTTTATAAAAATATATTTAATTAAACTTGTGACAAAGAGAAAATAAAAATAAGATCTCCCGAATACAAACCAAATTATAAATATAGAGACAAAGGTTATGATCCAGAGTTCAAGCTTTATTAAGCTTAAAGAACTCAATAAATTCACCACAGATTATCTTATATATGAAAGTCGATAATTTAATTTGTAACAATAACCTTATCTTAATAAAAGTAAAAATATTTGTAACTTTAAAGTATACAATTTTTTGTTTTGTTATATATTTATGGAAAATAATTTTCTCATTTATATGAGAAAATTTCTTCTTCTTACACACAATTAATAGGTTGATTCCACCTTAATTTTCGTGTGAATTCTACTCATTTATTATGTGTGAAGGAAAATTTTTTTCATATAAAATAAAAAAACTGATCCCCTATATTTATTGGTCTTTTTACATTCTCTTTATTTTATAAAGTTAAAATAAAAGAGAAAGATAGTATTATGAAAGAAAAATAATATAAAAATAAATAAATATAAAGCAAAACATCATCATTTTACTTAAAATAATATAAAGCTATGTACTTTAAAAGGGAAAAAAATATTTTTTTTACCGTAGAAATTTTTTTCCACTACACATTCTCTTTATAACGAGGTTTATTTATTTTTATGTGAGTTTGACAACTAAATTTTATTCTGTAGCAAAAATAAAAATATTAAACTTACTTCAAAATAATAAATATTTTTCCTTAAATTAATTAATGTTCATATTTTTATTTTTATTTTTATTTTGGTTACGAAGATGAAATGATGAAAAGAGGTCAGAAAATTAAAACAAAGGGATTGTATTTTATCCTTTAATATGACATAATAAAATTTTTTACACATATAATATTTTGTGGGGTCTGCATTTTTTAAAGTTAAAATAAAATAAAATTAAGACACACAAATCAAATAACTATAACATTACAAAATCACTTTTTCTACAACATAATTATTATAAAACACTAAAACAAAATATTGATAAACTGTATGTTTAATCAAAAGACACCAGCGTATGCATTAAGCTACAGCTGTAAAGTGACAAGAACAACCATAACGTTGATTTGATTGATTAGTTTTAAGGGGATGCATTCTAGTGCATTCCGTTCGAGATAGGAGTAATGATTAGATACTTAAATATTTAAAGGTTTTGAACTTATTATATTCAGAATTTGATAATGATTATAATAAACTGTTTGTTTTTTTATTATTATTATATACGGAACAGTCTTGTTTGCCATCTTCAACATCAGAAGGATTGAAGAGGTTAAGAGAAGAAGAACTGGAACTTCTACGTGGCAACGGACAAGGCGAACGCAAGAGCTTTGAGAGAATATATGATTACGATGTGTATAATGATCTCGGTGAGCCTGACAATGACGTCGATCTTAAGAGACCCGTTATTGGTGGCGACCAACATCCATATCCTAGGCGTTGCAGAACTGGAAGACCTCGTTGCAAAACAGGTATATATATACATGTCTCACATCAATTAATTTAATAATGTCTAAATCATCAAATTTTTAATTTAAAATAGTAATATATTATTAAATAATAACTTAAGCTAGCTTTTTTATGCTTACAAAATTAAGTGTAAATATTTTTTTTGGTCCTCATTAAATTTCACGATATCCATTTTAGTCCCTAGCAAATAAAAAGACTCTTTGTTCGTGGTCCCTAATAAATTCAAAATGGACCCATTTAGTTGAAATTGTGGTCCCTCGCAAATTTAAAAAAGACCCACATTAGTCCTCAAAAGGACTAAAATAAGTCCACAAATAGTCTTTTTATTTGCTGAGAACTAAAATGAACATTGTAAAATTTGACCGAAAATGATATTTACTCACAAATTAAATTTACTTTTTAATTAACCTCACTTCTCGTACGATTTTAAATAAGATTTTACCGAAAGGAAAAGAAATCATTTTAGGAATAAAGTACATACTAGTCATCAATTCACACAGATAAAGAGAAACCATTTGCACATGGGTGGTTCTTTTTTTTCTTTTTGAACCATTTTTGGGAGCACAGAGAAAATGACGTGTGTGTGTTTACCGACAGAAAAAAGTTGAAAAATCTTGTCATCCGTAGGGGCGTGGCTTCATGATCGATGTCTCGTACAATAATTAACGTGTCGCTCCTGATATATAGCAATCTGTTAATGAATTTTGAGATTCAGGTGGATAATAGATTAGAGTACTGAGTTATGTTTAAATTTTGTATTTTTTTAATGAATATTGAATATGTTATTTTTACTGAAATTATATAATTTCTACGAACTATATATTAGAAAAAAAATTGCATGATCATAAAAAGTTATAAATTTTATATTAAAACTACAAACTCATAAAAAATTAGAAATAGCTTGTAAAGATAATAGAATATTACAGTAATAACTTGTACCTCATTTTTAGAATATTGATGAAAGCATGATCGATCTATATTAACTTATTAACATAATTTATAAAATTAAATAAAAGAAATTATAATAAAATTATTTTTAAAAAAATAAAGCTAAACATGTTATTAATATATTCAAGTTAAATAAATCTTACTAACCACAAAAAAAAAGTGTTAAATACATCAAGTCAATAAAATATTAACATATCATTAAAGCATCAATAAAAACATTATTTAATAACTAATACTACCATTAATTATTTAATAAATTTCATATTTGTAATACATTCAAAAGATGTTAATATTTTAATAATACAGTACAGTTAATTTAGATGTAATCAAGAATCTCTTTTAAATGACCTTCACCAAACTTGACTTGGTTCAATTAATTGCTCACAAGACGTTCACGTTCTTTTTCAACATTGTTAGATTAAAATTTTAATTTATTTTCATCTTTTTTTTTTTAAGATTATGATTTAACGATATTGAAAAAAATAGGTAAAATAAACATAAAAAAAAAGTAGATATAATATCCTATTTCTATATTACACACTTTATTTCATATTAATAAAACATTGAACTTACTCAATCAAAATTGATCTATAATTGATGAAGGGAATTGTACTTGTGAGAGGAATTGTGATTCCATAGATATAGTTGAAAGTTTAATGATGCAATAACTATTAATTATTTTTAATATTTAATTAATGAAAAATGGTGTGAGGTTATATATAAGCGTCAAAGTGTGTGTAAATTTTTTCAGATTAAAAAGTAAGAATCTAAGCGGTTGTTGACTTGTTGTGTGGAAAGTTATTGCATGTCACATAAATTTGTGGTTTAAAATTTTAGTGTGATATAATACACTAATACATCCAGAGGAGACTTCAATACCATATTAAACAATTATTTTTATCTAAAAATTTAAACTATTAAGTAAATGTCCACCAATAGTTTTATATTAGGAAGAATTTTTTGATTCTAATATAACATTTAAGAAATCTTATTTTTCATCTTTTTTGTTCATTTAATAATTATAATTTATTAAATTATACTAATTAATTAATTATTAATTTAAATTATAATTTATTAATAATACTACATATAATTTGATTACACAGATCCGTTGTCAGAGGAAAGAAGTAACAGCGTCTATGTGCCTAGGGACGAATGTTTCGCAGAAGTAAAGCAGCTAACGTTTTCAACAAAGACCTTATATTCGGTAATGCATGCACTGGTGCCGGCACTCTCGACAGCGATAGTTGATAAGAATCTTGGGTTTCCTGTTTTCTCAGCTATAGATGACCTTTTCAACGAAGGGCTTAGTTTGCCTCCTGCTAAAGCCAGAGGGCTTCTCAGTAACATCTTGCCAAGGCTGGTTAGGTTTATTAAAGATACCGAGCAAGACATTCTTCGTTTTGAGACCCCCGCAACAATGAACAGTAAGATATTCTCTGCTTCTTCGCCATTAAATAAGCTTTTTAATCATTTTGTACTATACATGCAAGACGCGTATCGGATGCGTTTGCCACTTAAATGTGCATATCCATGATGCATGTCTTGCATGACACTAATTTTTGTACAAATCATATACGGAGGTTATGTACAATTTAAATGTGCACACTTTTCCTACTCTTTTCATTCGTATTTTATTGATAAATAATTTATTAAAAAATTAAACCGTTGAAATGTCTTTCATTTTGCATCACTTTTGTCAAAAAGCCTATTAGATATCCTTGCTTATTCATTTCTATTTGAGGTTACTAATCAATGGTTTTGTGTGCAGAGGACAGGTTCTTTTGGTTTAGGGACGAAGAATTTGGAAGACAGACCCTTGCAGGTCTTAACCCATGTTGTATCGAAGCGGTCACGGTATTTACAAGCCCATTTTTCCCCCCACCTTTTTTTAATGAAATTAAAAGAAAATTATAACTTTTTTGGAAATATAATGTATTAATAATTAGCAAAAATTATGTGTCATGTAGGAGTGGCCATTGAAAAGCAAACTTGACCCCAATGTTTATGGCCCTCCCGAATCAGCAATCACCACGGAAATAATTGAGCGGGAAATCAAAGGATTCATTACGGTTGAAGAGGTATGTTGTAATCAGCAAGAACCATGCACCGAAATGGAGAAATGTAATATTATAACACGTTAAATAATCTAAGAGTGAATATTTATTATTAATTTGCTTACTTCAATGGAATTTTATCTGATTTTGTGTGTGTGGCTATATTGCTGCTTTTATCTAATTGTGAATGAAATTATGCAATTTGAACAATACAGGCCATAAAACAGAAGAAGTTGTTCATCCTGGATTACCATGATTTGTTATTGCCATTGGTAGAGGAAGTTAGAAAACTTGAAGGCACAACGCTATATGGATCAAGGGCATTGTTCTTCCTTACCCTTGATGGCACATTAAGGCCACTGGTTATTGAGCTAACACGACCACCGATGGATGGAAAGCCACAATGGAAGCAAGTCTTCACCCCTGCATGGCACTCAACCGGTGTTTGGCTTTGGAGGCTTGCCAAAGCTCATGTCCTTGCCCACGATACTGGCTACCACCAACTTGTTAGTCACTGGTATGAACAAATTAACCAATTAATATGATTATGCTCGTATGTAATTCAATAGAGCAAAGTTACACACACATCGCATAAATGCATATTTTTCACCATGTGGTTTTATTTGATGCGACCTCATATTTTGCAAATTCATACCCTGGAAATACATTTGAAAACATTAGTTATATAACAGTTTTATTTTCTTCAGGTTACGAACTCATTGTGCTACAGAACCTTATATCATTGCAACAAACAGGCAACTAAGTGCAATGCATCCAATCTATAGGTTGTTGCATCCACATTTTAGGTACACAATGGAAATCAATGCTCTTGCCCGAGAAGCATTGGTAAATGCAAATGGAATAATAGAGAGCACCTTCACTCCCGGGAAGCATTCTATCCTACTGAGTTCAATTGCATATGACAAACAATGGCAATTCAACTTGCAAGCCCTCCCTGCTGATCTAATCAATAGGGGAATGGCCGTGGAGGATCCAAATTCTCCTCATGGCTTAAAGCTAACCATAGAAGATTACCCTTATGCCACTGATGGCCTCATGCTTTGGGATGCTCTCAAAGGATGGATCACTGAGTATGTGAATCACTACTACTCAGGGTCAAGTCTTGTTGAGTCAGACCAAGAAATCCAAGCATGGTGGGAAGAGATAAGAACAGTAGGACATGGTGACAAAAAGGATGAGCCTTGGTGGCCTGTTTTGAAAACAAAAGAAGATTTGGTTGAAATATTGACAACAATTGTGTGGATAACATCAGGGCACCATGCAGCTGTGAACTTTGGCCAATACCACTATGCAGGGTATTTCCCTAACAGGCCAACCATTGCAAGAAACAACATGCCTGTAGAGGACCCTTCAGACCCAGAATGGCAACTGTTCTTGGACAAACCAGAAGTGACACTATTGAAGTGCTTCCCATCTCAAATTCAGGCCACAACTGTGATGTCAGTGTTGGACATATTGTCAAATCACTCACCTGATGAAGAATATATTGGGCAAACCATAGAGCCAGCTTGGGTAGAGGATCCAATTGTCAAAGCTGCATTTGAAAAGTTTAAAGGGAAGTTGATGGAGCTTGAAGGTGTAATTGATGGGAGGAATCAAGATTTGAAAATGAAGAACCGAAACGGTGCTGGGATTGTGCCGTATGAGCTTTTGAAGCCAAGTTCAGAACCAGGTGTCACAGGAAAGGGAGTTCCATATAGCATCTCTATTTGAGCCTACATTATGGATGTATGTGTGTATCATATTCATCTTCCATTGGTCCCTTTTGAACTGAACTCATTCTAGTTGACAACTTGAATAACAGAGATGGTTTGGCCAAAAACCTTTCCAATCCAACTTGGTTACATCTCTTGACACGTCAAATTGATTAATCGTAACTTCAATTTAAAATTTATAAGACAAAATGTGTATGAACTTTTACTCTTTTAATTACTGTTGCTATATATATATCATGATTGTTTTTTTTTTTTTTTTTAATGAAAAATTAATCATATTTAAAATATTGAGCCTATCATTGACTTGAATTGTTGAAATTTTAACTCGAATGATAGTGTAGTATACTAGTATTGACATGTCCTGGGCAAAACATATACAAGAACATTGATATAACGTGTCTTTGTTTACAGTTTTTTTTCTTTAAATAATCACTTTTTAAACAAATTCTATTAAAAAATTATTACTTTCTCTAAAATTAACTAATTTAATAAACTAATTAATTTGTGATTACGTTTAAATGTACATATTAACGCATGATTGATGCCCATCCATCAAAGCCATGTGATTGTTGTCTAAAAAAGCACAAAATGGGCTATGTGATCAAGCTACTATCAGACTGTCAAAGTAAGAGTCAGCGTCAGGAATATCATCATTTTTTTTTTCCGGTACAATGAATATCATCATTCACTTGCTATATAATTGTTATAAATAGATCTCATATTATTTGATAAGATAAAATATTTTTATTATTAAATATTTTTATTATCAATCCATTATTTTGGATAGTACATTAAAAGTTATTTTATTTTATTTTAGAAATTTTTCACATAATATTGTTGCCGGAGAAGTGAAATCAAACGGTGATTAGTGTACTAGTAGATTGATAGTAAAAATATTTAGTAAGTAATTACTTAAAAAAGTTTGCTTTTTTAAATAGTGATCTTCATATTATTATTTTACATTCATAATATATTAAATTCAAACTTTAATAAAAATAGATGATTAGCTTGATAAAATTTATTTATTTTAGGTAAAATTTAAGAAGTATTATATATATTTGTTATGCATTTTTATTTTATATTCCTTCACATTCAGAGTAAATATTAAACTTTGATTATTAATATGTAAAAATATATAATCAGTTACAATTATATAATAAAACTTGTGAATAAATAAAAGGGTAATGTTTTTCTTATGTCATTGGAGAGAGCTTACCTCATGTTATAGACCCTTCGAAATTTGAGCCATCAATTTTTATTTTTTTTTCTTTTTGTTATAGTGTAGGACCCACTTGAAGATGTCTCTATAGGAGATAGTCTTGTCTCCAATAACATAAGAAAAAGCAATCCCTAAATAAAATGATAAAAGTATAAATAGTATTAAATATTATTTAAAAGATCGTGAAAGGTGAAAGTTGTGCTGTACGTAAATTTAAAGGTGGAAAAATGAGCTATTTCGACCCGTCCAAATAGAGCTAAATGAGCTGAGTTTTTCAATTTGCCAGCGTTTTAAGCCCGCCAGCTATTTTTTTCTTTTTTCTTTTTTACTTTTACTTACCAGCGTACTTATCAAAATCAATGCATAACAACTTTATAATTGCTGCAACCAATCAAGGATAATAAATGTTCTGCAAATGACAAGACAATTTACGTATCTCACTTTATATGCGGCGTGAATTGACTTTCTCAGCCCACTATAAAAAATGAGGGAAGACGGACCGACTCGTTTATAAGCAGGTTGGGACGGTGCGAGACGAACCGCCCGATTTGCCACCATCCACTGAAGAAAATAAAATTATTAGAAAATAGAATGATAAAACTATAAAGGTATGAAAATTTCTTTCATATTATTAAAATTTATATAAAAGATGGTTAAACGTGAAAGTTGTGCTGAACGAGATCCACGTGACTATTAAAGTAGTATTTCAATTTAACAATTTGTTAATAATATATGTGTAGTCCTATCCTTACGCAGACTAGTGCCACATATAAACAGTCCTCATGAACAACCTCAACTAATAGTCACCCCATTAACAGCCATAACTAATAGTCACCCCAGTTATGACATCTAATTTTATGTAAAAACACTATTTCCGAAATAGAAATCTCAGGGTTTTCATAAATTAAACTTGTGATGAAATATATATTTTTTGGAAAGTTGTGATGATATTTATTAGATAATATAATTTTGATTGTGCATGAGAGTTGCAAAAATATAAAAATTATTAATATATATAAGCTCACTTAACAATTTAAATTTTTATGATGAATTGACATTTTATATGATATCAAAGTCGATATGATTAAGTGGTTATGAGTTTGATTCTTATCATTCCTATTTTATCAATAAAAACAATTAAATATTATAAATTTTTTTTATTTAATAGCTTAAGCTTTACAAGTACTGTGCTATCAAAAACTTGGATGGCACCTACAATAGAAAAAGACACATCGTGAGAGGCAAGAAAAATTGCAATCATAATTGCATTATTGCATATTATTTTTATTTATTTTTAATCATCTTCTGGATTGTTCCTTAAAGTTTTCAGGTATTTAGTAAAGATTTCTGAATTTCTACATTAATAATATTATCTACCTAGGAACTAGGAAGTGTGAACTTTTGGGTCAAGCATAAAGTCAAGAAGAGCATATAACAAAAAGCAAATATATAAAGACAGAAAAGATAGGTTATTTCGCACATTTTGGACCATAAAATAAAACGGAAGAGAAAGGTGATAATGGCTCTGGTGTATCAATCACAGAACACCAACCAGATCCTTTTGTTTCTGCAGAGGCCACTCTTCAATGGTAGTGGCAGTGTTAGGACTGCATCTCTTCCACTATGGTCGGGGAAGCAAGTGAAGAGGCAAAAGGTTAAGAGGCTCGTACTCGTTTCTCGCGAAGTTCAAGCTAACTCTACTTCTGTAACTGCAACAGATACAGATACTACCACAGAGAAGACTACTGTGAAGCTTAAAGCTGTGGTTCAGGTCACTGTAACTGTGGCTGGTTTTTTCTCCAGTTTGAGGTTAGACCGGGGAATTGATGATATCACAGATTTGCTTGGTAAATCTCTCCTCTTGGAGCTTGTTAGCTCTGAGCTTGATCCTGGTAAGTATCTATATATATATATATATATATATATATATGCTGATTTATTTGTTTATATATTCTTGATATGGTAGTTAATTTTATTATTAGTGATTGCATGTGATTGATTATGTTTTTCTTTTCTTTTCTCATTAGCCTTTCAAAATTACACGTCCGGGTAAATTTCCCATCTTGCTATACCTTTCATAATTAAGGGTGTAAAAGGACAGAGTTAGGCTAAGATTTGGCCTCAATAAATCATATCTGCGTCTAAAACATTTTATGCTAGCCCAGACTTATTATCTTGGTTTGAACTATATATTTAAAACAAAAGGCCTAACCATGGCTATTGACCTATTATAGGCCATCGAATCTTAAGATATATCAAGAAATAGAAAAAATAATTAAATTATTATTATTTTATTATTTAAATTTTTTTAAACAATTATTTTATTTTATTTAAAATAAATAATATAATATAGGTGAATTTATAAATTTATAGACCACACGTTATAAAATCTATTACTTATTTTTTAAATAGATTTTATAAAGTATTCAAGACCTCTTCTATTTTATTTAATATAATAGGTCAGACCGATTTGGGAGCGATTATTTGATGGTCCGATAGTATGATGCTCCCGGCCAAAAACGAAAAATAAAAAGGACTAAGAAGAAAATATAAGAAAATATAAGAGTTTAAGAGTACTTTTTTTACCAAAAAAAGTAAAGGAGCACAAAATTTAGTGGGCCAAGTTTATATTAAAATTTTCCTGATTTGGCTAAATTGGGCTATAGGTCCTTGAGCGCTTGAGTCACTTGTACCTTATTTATGAACAAAAATTTTGTGTATTTGATGTACTCAACTGAGTATATTTTTTTCCAAAAAGAAAAAGAAATTAATGTGGCAGATTTTTTTTTTTAAAAGTGATAATAATTTTTTTCAAATATAAAAAAAAATGTACCCAATAAGATACAGTTGATGCACCAAATATATTTCCCCTATTCATAATGATAATATTAAACACTTGCTCAGAATTTAATTTTCGCTTTATACTTTTTAATTTCTTTTAGGAGAAAGATTTTTTGCAATAATTAAAATAAATGCCTTATCGATAAGATATAGTTGTAATTCTTTTTAATTTTTTTTCTCTCCTTAAAAGGCTGTCAAGTGTCAACTGATGGGACAGAAAGACAAAAAATAATTGGAAAACTTAAAAAACCCCTTACAAGTTTCCTCAAAATCACTTAATTTCCTCTCCGAAATTTTTAATCATTTACCCCCTTACTTAAAATTTCTTTATCACTTACCCCCTAATTTGATTTTCTATCCAAAATTTTGTTAACAGAGTTAATTTTTTTTTTTAAAATACCAAAATTACCCTTAATAGAAAAAGGAAAACATAATTTCATCACAGATGCAGTTTTAGACGAACTTACGAAATATTTTCTTTAAGGTAGCCTTGTTAGAATTAGTAATTATTAAAATTATTTCCTGCAAATCTCTTTGCCATTAAATACTCATTCACAATTGTTGGTGTGGTTGTTCAAATAAAATGATTAAAGAGACATCATCTCAGCAAGTTTAGATCTTCCCTTTTTTGTTATAAGCTTTTCTGTTATTATATGACCAACAAATCAGACTTTATAAATTTATTTAGAGCCGCACTTTATTTTGCTTGCACAGCAATTGAAAAGCTTTACGTTCTATGCTTCATATATGCCTTGTTTATTTCCTTAATCATATGATATTATCAAGCAAACATGCTGAATGTGCTATTTCGTTGTTTTCTGTGTCGTTGAGAGTAGAGGGAGGATTCAATCGTTGATTTACATTCTTGACTTGCTTACGTGAGTTTGTCTAAAACTGCGTTTGTGAGGAAATTATGTTTTTTCTTTTTTCTATTAAGGGTAATTTTGGTATCTTTTAAAATTTTAACTTTGTTAACAAAATTTTGGATGAAAAATTAAATTAGGGGGGTAAATGATTAAGAAATTTTAAGTATGGGGTAAATGATTAAAAATTTCGGGGAGGGGGTTAAGTGATTTTGAGGAAACTTGTAGGGTTTTTTTTTGACATTTTCCCAAAATAATTTTAATGTTACAACTATCTCTTACTAGTAAAACATAGTTGATTTTGTTTGTTACAAAAAATCTCAAGTTGGGGACCCATATTGTTAATGAAGAATAATATACTAGTGTTATAAAACCCAGTCCAAATCGGGAACCAACAAACCTATCATCAGACTGGTTCGAGTCAAGTATCAAACCCGATCAAAATTTGGTCAAACCCGCCAAAAACTGGCCACTGACTTGATCGGTCATGCATTTATATATATATATATATATATATATATATATATATATATATTCATAACCAAAATTGTTTAAAAAAGTATAGAACTTATTTTAAATTTTTTGTAATTTTATTTGCTAATAGTATACTCTTTTACAATGACCTCAAATTTTAGCTTTTAATATTGAAGCAATTTGCAGAACAATAAATTAAAAGAATGTGACATATGGCATTTAAATGTAGATGAATTTGAAAAATATAAGTTCACAACATTTGAGCTTTTGAATGTTATTGAGAGGTATGCTTATAAGGATTCTGAGTTACAATTTAAATTGATATAGTAATAACGTGTATTTTCGTTTATTTGTGCTTCATGAACTTATAAAAGTGTGATTCAATAATTTTTGATCTTATTTAACGAATTTTGTTTAACTTATTTTTATATAAAAATATAATTAAATTTATATGTTCAATTTATATATATATATATATATATTGGGGTAGCCGATCCGACTAATATCTCTATACCTCGGAATCGGGTTTAATAATACTATACTATACACAGAACTATTCTAATATCTAAATTCAGGTTTTTAACATTTTATTTTGGAATCGGGAAATGGCTTTTTCCTAAACAGTAAAACATGTCCTTTTTGAAATGGAATAACTTTTACTGAAATGACCATTCACAATTTTTTTCTACTCACGAGGTTTACGTACACTGTGTACTTAATTTCAGTTGGGCGTATCTGACGTGATGTCATTTGTTATTCGTTGTAGTAAAATCAAATCAGTGCTTGCAACATTCACAAGTAATGTTGTTGTCAGAAAATTAATTTGTACGATTAATTCTGTTTTTCACACAAAAACAAACAATAGTCTGGCCCACTTTTTTGTTAATTTCGCTTTCCAATATGGGTGCTAGAATATCTTATTTATTTTTACGTGTGTGTATGAATCTCCACGTGTGCATGAGGGACCAATAGGACAAGAGAAGATGACCCAAAAGGTTTCCTTAGAAATGTCAAAATGAACAGTGACAGGGTCCATGCATGGGCCCAAGTGTTCGTACCTAAAGATTGCAAGATTGAAATATAAAAGATATCTACCACAAACTCAATTCAATAATTATGTATCCACGTGAAACGTACAATACTTTATAGTTTTTGTAACTTTGTGTTGTGTGTAGCACCTTTCAACTTAAATAAAAACAAAATCATTATCTTCTCTTTCAACCTTGATTTTGACCAATTTTTTTTTTTTTTGAATTGCTAGACTGGTTTTCGGGGCTTTGCTCCGACTATATCCAGTCCGATTCGGGTAGATTACTTAGCATTGGCAGGTGAGTCTTTCAGCGAGAATTTTTTGTATACACAAGATCTCGAACTCGAATCCTTGCTTAAGCGAACCCAAGTACCTTACCATTTGAGCCAACCCATTGGTTGATTTTGACAAATTTGAAATAGTTAAAGAGTAGATGAATTGTGATTTAGAATGAAATTCGGTTAGATTTTGCCCAGACTCAAGTCTATTATTTATTATATATCTTTTAACAAGGTTTATTATTTATTTATTTATTTTATGAATAAGATACTTTGCAGTTACTTCAAAATTACACAATATCTATGCCTTAAAAAAATTGTAATCTCAAAAAATAAAAAAAATAAATAACATTCAGTTAATATGAAATATTTGGATAACATGTACTTTTTTTAAAACTGCTGAGGATCTTAACACCTTTTTTTTGGAAACATGAAAGCTTGGTTTGAAAAATAATTTAAATTTTTTATGTAGATTAAGCAATAGAGATTTTTCTTTTAATGTTAAAAAATCTATACCTTTTAACAAAATTATCAACTAGTCTGATAATTAAACCAAATAAGTTTGTTCTAAAAGCTTGAGCTTTAGAATAATTAGTTAAATAATTTTATTTTTTTTTGAAAAACCTATATGTTTGTTAAGTAAATATCTCGAAAATGGTGAGACCTTAGATCCTCAATAGGCCACCTAATTTAATCATACCCTTATTTGTCAAGATCTTAATTTCATAAGGGTTTTTTTTAATAATAAATTTAATAGAATGAATGATATTATAAGCATACGGAAACAATTAAAATGAAAAAAAAAAAAAAATATTTTTTTTGTTTTTAATTTTTTTTCTTATTTCTATATCACGTTATCAATTTTTTTTTAATAATTTTCTCAGTTTTTAGACACATTTGATGTATATTCTGTGCGTTTATAGGTATGTTCACTTATTTTTTGTTGTTGAAGTTTTGATAAATGTTAATTAAATGAATAATTGTGTTGATTTAGAAGCGGGACTAGAGAAGGAGACGATTAAAGCATACGCACACAAAGCAGGACGAGATAATAATTCGGTTAAGTATGAAACCGATTTTGAAGTCCCAAATGATTTTGGGGAGATTGGTGCAATTCTGGTTGAGAATGAGCATCACAAGGAGATGTTCCTTGAAACCATCCTCCTTGATGGCTTCCCAGAGGGTCCAATTCATTTTCACTGTGCCTCTTGGGTTCACTCTAAGTTCGATAATCCTACCAAAAGGGTGTTCTTCACCAACAAGGTAATTGACCATATAATTACGTACAGTTATTAATTGTTACTTACTTTGCATCTCATTGAATTGAAACCCAATGTTATATGTCTTAACATACCCTGCTTACTTTGTTATATCCATTATTTTTGACTTTAAATATTACATCATGTTTATTTAAATTGTTTCTTTTACTACGCGCCATGAATGGTTTGTGATTTATATATAAGGGTTTTATAATTCTCATTTAACATGAGAATTTGAATTTTCCTACACACACTTTGATTTTTGTGCCAACGTGGATCTTACATATAATTTTTTCTAACATACGGATTCCACGTACTTTTTGTCTCTACAACATGAGAATTCAATTTTCATGTTGAATGAGAAATATAAAACCCTATATATAATTAGCACACACAAATGTAATTAACTAGCTTGATTTTATTATTGGTATAGTGTTACATACCGTCAGAGACACCGAGTGGTATAAGAAGAATAAGAGCAGAAGAGTTGAGTAATCTTCGAGGCAGTGGAGAAGGAGAAAGGAAGAGCTTCGAAAGAATATATGATTATGATATATACAATGACATGGGAGATCCTGATAAAAGCCTTGATCTTCAGAGACCTCCTTTAGGAGGCAAAGAACTACCTTATCCTAGACGTTGCCGAACTGGCCGCCCACACAGTGAAGCAGGTTGGTAATTCATTTTATTCTCTCCCTTCTTCTTTTTCTTTTTCTTTGTTTAAATCAAACTAATCCGGTTCGATTATTATCAGACCACACGACTCTTCTCTCTCTTAGATTTCCCCCTCAGTTTATTGAATGATTAACTAATCCGGTAGAGTCGGGTACGCGACCCTCTCTTTCTAATATGATGTTCACGGTCTAGATTGAATCAGTTTTGAAGCAAAAATTATCTGATCCAATTCATTTGGTTTGTTTTTAAGAATGTAAATGATTCAAAAGTCTTGTGAAGGGAGCAAGTGATAATTAAGAAAACTAATAGGGTTTTTTTTTGAAATTTTCCCTTAAATAAAAGCTGAACTCATTTTAGGAGGGAATATTAAGTGTATATGTCATGTGTGATGTAGATCCATTGTCTGAAAAAAGAAGCAGAAGATTTTACGTTCCAAGAGACGAATGCTTCTCAGAGGTGAAGGAGTTAACTTTCTCAACCAAGACCTTATACGCAGTGTTGCTAATATTGGTTCCATCTCTTGGGAAAATTATCAAAGACAAGGAACTTGCATTTCCATACTTTCACGAAATAGATTCGCTTTTCAGCATTGGACTTGACTTGCCTCATCATGAACATCATGAAACTGAGAAGGGATTCCTAGGAACCATCATGCCGAGACTCGTCAAAAACATTTCTGGCGATGTGGGACACGTGCTTCGCTTTGAGACCCCAGAGGCAATGAGCAGTGAGACTTCCTTCAATTTCTAATTAATTTGATTTAATTATACTATACTTATATATATATTATATATAGTGGATCAAGATTAAACACTTATATTTATATAGGACCTTGATTCTATAGCATAAATCTATCTCTGTTTTGTTTGCAGGGGATAGGTTTTTCTGGTTTAGGGATGAGGAATTTGCTAGGCAGACTGTTGCTGGTCTCAACCCATGTAGCATAAAATTGGTCAAAGTAAGCGTTATTTTACACATATGAACTTTATTTTTTAAATTAAGCTATTGAAAATCCATGTATACTTATAAGAAATTATGTTACTGTTTAAGTAATTAAGGTAATGTACTTTCTTGTACAGGAATGGCCATTGAGGAGTAAACTTGACCCAATTGTATATGGTCCAGCAGAATCAGCAATTACCTCGGAAATTATCAATAAAGAGATTGGAGGCATACTTTCTGTAGAAAAGGTTTACAACTTTTAATTAAATTTAACAAAGCATATTAATACTGTTAGAAAGAATATATCTAGAATATCTTTATTATTTGTAAAATGCTCTGAACTCGGTATATCGGGTTCAATTCTCACCGCCCCCACTTTCTTTCTAGTGAAATTTCTTTCTTCGTACAGGTAAATGGGTATGTGCATTGTCTATCCTTCAAGCCCAGTGGGCTTTCGTGTGAGGGGACATGTTGAGATATATAAAACCATTAATGTAGTCTCACTCAACAACTTAAGCTTTTGGGTTAAATTGATTCTTTACATGATATCAGAGCCTAACGAGAGAAATCCTTGTCCGCCTTTCCTTAGTCTTTTTTCATAATTTTAATACGGTAGTAAAGAGATATCACCCTCCGTGAGTGATTGACTTTCCAGTTTGTTCCCTTTCTCTCTGCTTCTCTTAGTTTCTTCTTTAAGTTCCCATCTTCCATCGAAGACCTAACCACCATAAACAATTAGCATCAACCAGAACCATCTCTGCCTCTGCACAGCAGCAGTTCTCGTTGTCCCTGTTCATCTGCTAATGTTCCTTTTTTTGCTGTCTTTTTGGCCTTGGAGCATCATCTCTGACCGCAATTGATCCAATTGTTCTTGTCTCTCCGAGATGGTTCTGCCTTCGCTGCTGCAAGTGTTGTGCTCCGTCATCGTCGACGACCCAGCCACCGTCCAGCCCTCTGTCTGCTTTCGCCATCACCGGTTCGTTGTTGCCGTCCGCGTCTCTTTCCTCCGGTCACATCAACTTTTCTTCTCATTCCTGTCTTTCATTTATCTCCGTTGTTGCCTGGTCCGCGGATTATTCCAGTTACACTGGCTCTGTCGGCTTGTATCCCAGTTGCAGCAATGTCTTTCCCGGCTCTTTTGGCTAATGTCTTTCCCAGTTGTTGCCTGGTCCGCAGATTTTTCCAGTTAAAGTGGCTCCATCAGATTGTATCCCAGTTGCAGAAATGTCTTTCCAAGCCCTTTAGGCAGATGTCTTTCCCAGCCCTTTAGGCTGATCTCTTTACCAGTTCTTCAAATTGATGGTCATTCCAGTTGATTTGTTGTCGATTTCTCCGACTTACATTCCATGAAACATCGTTTTAGTTTTCTTTCTTCCCAAGATGAAGTGTCCCTCCATCTTGAGAGGGAGTATTCGAGATATAAATAATATTTTATTAGTTTTCATTTTAGTTTATTATGTTTGTTATTTTTCTTTAGGGTGAGTTGTAGAGTTGTTACAACCCCCACTCATTTATTTTGATGTTATGTTTCTTAGTCTTTCTTGTTCAAGCTTGTTGCTTATGATCTTTACACTCCAGCTTGAGGGGGAGTGTTAGAAAGAATATCTTTAGAATATCTCTAGAATATCTTTATTATTTGTAAAGATCTATTTCCTTATTTCATTAGGATTTAGGTTAGGTATGAGCTAAGCCCATTAGTATTTCTTTATATATTGTACTCTCTAGAATCAATTCAATATACAAATTTATTTCAATGTTCCTCTCGTCTCTTGTAATTTTATAAATACCATGATATCATATGATTATTTGCGTATAAACTCATTTCATTATCAGGGGTTTGGATTGTAAAATACAAATATTAGGATAACAAATCATAAATGAGTAGAATTCAATCATTTATTCATTTATTTTTATGAGTGACTATAACTTGTATTTTATTTTTTGAAGGGCACCGTACCCTATTTAAGTCAACTAAACTTTTCGTTCTTGAATTAATTATATGGGTTAATATATGCTCCTGCAGGCGATCAAAGAAAAGAAGCTATTCATGCTAGACTACCATGATTTATTTTTACCCTATGTTAGCAGAGTACGCGAACTTAAGGGGAAAACACTCTACGGGTCACGAACTTTGTTCTTTCTAACGCCAGATGGGACACTGAGGCCTCTTGCCATTGAGCTAACTAGACCACCAATGGATGGAAAAGGCCAATGGAAGCAAGTTTTCACGCCTTCTTGGCATTCAACCAGTGTTTGGCTCTGGAGGATTGCCAAGGCTCACGTTCTAGCACATGACTCTGGATATCACCAACTTGTTAGTCATTGGTACGTAACGCCTCAGCGACTACCATTTAACTTAAAGACCATAATATAAACTGGTACATATTATATACATTATACAATAATATAGATATTGGGGATGGAAAATTTGTGAAGGCTATTATGTTTATTCTGTCTTTTTAAGCGTCTCATTGTTAATTACAGTTGTCTTCAGTCGATATTTTCATTGATCTTTGTCAAATAACATTAAATTTCCTTCTCTTTTGGTAGGTTAAGAACTCATTGTGTGACAGAGCCATATGTTATTGCCACTAATAGGCAACTTAGTGAGATGCACCCCATATATAGATTGCTACACCCTCATTTTCGTTACACTATAGAAATTAATGCTCTGGCACGAGAAGCACTTATTAACGCTGATGGCACAATTGAGAGCTCATTCACACCAGGAAAGTATTCAATGGAGATTTGCTCTGCTGCCTATGATCTTGAATGGCGGTTTGACATGCAGGCTCTACCTGCGGACCTAATTAGAAGGTAATCAATCTAATAAGTTAAAAAAAAAAAAAAAAAAATTTTAAGTTCATGTTTAAAATACCTTATTTTTTTTAAAAAAAAATTCTTTTTAGAAGATACTTATATTTATAAACTACACTATGTACTATAGGTAGTACATACTACTTAAACATGTACATAACGTAGTTTGTAAACAAAAAGTTTGTAAATATAACCTTATCCCTTGTTTTTATCTTATAATCTTGATATATTTTCCTTATTAGGGGAATGGCTGTGCAAGATCCATTTGCTCCACATGGGTTAAGGCTTACCATTCCAGACTATCCCTATGCCAATGATGGACTCCTTCTATGGGACACTATAAAGGTATGGGTTACTGATTATGTCAACCATTATTACCCAGAATCAAGTCTTGTGGAGTTAGATGTAGAGCTACAGGCATGGTGGACAGAAATTAGAACAGTTGGTCATGCTGACAAAAAGGATGAACCATGGTGGCCAGTTCTTAAAACCCCAAAAGACCTTATTGAAATCCTTAATATAATCATATGGGTAACTTCAGGTCACCATGCAGCTGTGAACTTTGGGCAATATGCTTATGGGGGTTATTTCCCAAATCGACCTACAATTGCTAGGACTAAAATGCCTATAGAGGACCCTACAGAAGAAGAGTGGAAAAAGTTCATTGCAAAACCTGAAAGTGCACTTCTCAAGTGCTTTCCTTCACAACTTCAAGCAACTAGAGTCATGGCTGTCTTGGATATACTATCAACTCATTCACCAGATGAGGAATACATTGGGGAGAAGATGGAACCATCATGGGCTGAAAACCCTGTGATAAATGCTGCCTTTGAAAGATTTAGAGCAAGACTGAAGAAAATAGAAACACTGATTGATGAGAGAAATGAAAATACAAATTTGAAGAACAGAAATGGAGCTGGCGTTATTCCATACGAGCTTTTGAAGCCTTTCTCTAAGCCAGGTGTGACTGGTATGGGAGTTCCATGTAGTATATCTATCTAAATTGGCAATTTGATATGGGGAAAAGTAAATCTTACGTTGAAGAATTCAAATCTCATGTCATAGATATATCAAGTGTGAGATCTATCTATTTAAAAAAAACAAAAAACAAAAAAATGAGTGGCGACCTTTTTATGGTGTGTGTAGGAAGGGTTTATTTTCTTATGCAACATGAGAAAAACAAACCCATATTATGTCTGGGCTTAAGGTTATATTTTTCGACATATGTAGTAGACTAAATAAATGTTAATTTGCTTGAGCTTGAATGAAACAAATTAAATAGTATATATTATTGAGGAATCCAAGTATGAATAGGTGAAGTCCCACATTAATGAATTAAGTGAATATTATATAAGTAGAATGACTCATGCACTTCATGTCTTAAAGATTTTTGGTTGATTATAGTGTTTAAACTCACTTGATGTTGTTGCTCACTTAGCTCAAGTGTGAGCTGACACATTATTCCAGTGGGAGGACTTCTTTGGATATTTTTCATTTTCGTAGTTCATAAAAATAAGGAAAAAATATTTATTCTTTTAAATGACATAACTTATATCATTTCACTCTCACAAAGAGGTGGGACCCACATCTTCACTTTTTTTGTCAACACTCTCTCCTCTTTTATCTATCTTTTTTTCTCTTTTAAAATGACACAACTTTACATCCTTTAAGATGATACACCATTTTCCGTAAAAATAATTATAAACCGCACTCCTGAGTAAGTATCCTTTTGCATTCAGGCCATCCTTATAGCAGTTAACCAAAACAGAACACCATGAAAATTTTAAACAATTATAACATAGATATAGATGTTTATAATTTAACGGATTAATTTAAAATTAAAGTTGCTCTTGATTAATGACCAAGTTTACATCATATTATTGGGGATCATCATGACATCATGCAATAAGTCTAATATCTTTTAAGAAAATTCCTAAACCAATGCGCAGAGAGCTTTTGGTGTCGTTTCAAATTATCTTTGAAATCGATGAAGTTAATTCCAAAACGCACGGTGTAGCCTGAATTCCATTCAAAGTTGTCCAAAAGTGACCATGCAAAATATCCTTTAACTTTCACATCATCCCTTCACACCAAAAGGCAACAAATAATAATATGTTAAAATGCATAAAAATATAAATTACGAAATAAGTACAGAGAGGGTCCCCTTACTTGATTGCAGTTAAAACATAATAAAGATGGCGATAGAAGTAATCAATTCTATAAGTATCCATGAGCGCCTCTTCAAGTGTTAGTGTCGGATCATTGGACTCGTCCACACCTATAATTTAATCAAAATATGAAATTTTTTGAAGATTGTACACATGTACTATTAATATATATTAATTAACTTATGCAAGATTATTATCTTAAATTTTTATTAAAAAGTAGTGTATGTGGAAAATTAAAAAGAACATAATTAAAGTCGGGATAGATTATTCTACTTACTATTCTTTCTGCCTACCTTTGTCTACCACTCTCCAACACCGTTAGATTAGAATCTCAATTACATTTATCATTTCTCTCTTCTATTGAGATTCTAATCTAACGATGTCGGAGGGTAGTAGACAAAGGTAGATAAAAAAAATGATACGTACATTAACCTATTCCATTAAAGTATTACCATTTTCTGTGATGTAAATTACAGGGTTGTTATACTCTCTCTTTGTGTACAACAATAGTTCTCGAATTCCCCTGGGATAAACATATAGCCAAGATGAAGCAGCCTGTATAGAAATGGGGTTTCTTTGTTATTCATCAAATAACAAATAAATCATAAAAGCGAAACATCTGAGTGTATATGCACTTACGCAATACACGCACAGATGCCTCATATTTCAGATTTAACACAAAATGAAGGAGAGTGATACATACCATTGGTCCAATGAGGCTCCCGTTACGCTCAGCTGTCATAAGGCATAAGAATTATTATTTTTGAAATACAAAATCAAATTACGGATAAATTTTTATAATAACGCTTTAAGGTTATTTCAATTTAATCAATTAGTACACATTCATATTCTAGAACTATTAATTTCTTGGTCATAAATTACCTTGGTCCTGTTTTGTTTTCCCCATAATTTTATAAAAAAAAAAGTGTATATAATTTCTTCATTTTGAGTTGTAATCAAGGTGTTCTTACATGTTACATTGACATGAGAATCCTTGTAATAGCTAGATTGGCTTGTGTCATTACTTGGATAGGTTATATGGGCAGCATAATAAGTGGTGTAGTAATTTATTCCAATAAAATCAAATGAACCAATAAGTAGCTTGGATTGCTCTTCAGTGAAGTTTGGTAACCGGCTTCCCAGCAAAGACATCATGGTTTTTGGATACTTTCCTCTTGTGAGTGGCTGCATAAACCTGCAATCAAATTAATTTAGAAGCATCACACAAACACAGAGAGAGTAGAATATAATAATAGCCTTTACCAGCCAAACATGAAATCAAGAGCTCGTTGGGAAGCTAGTTGATCTGATTTATCATTTGAGAAGGGCAAGAACCAGTGAGAATTTAAGGCAATGCCTATTGAACCTTTTTGAGAAGCCTGTCACATTCAAGTTAATGTTTTGAACATTCATAATAAACTAGATTTCTCGAACTAGTAAATTCGATCATAAAAATCACTCCCCGTTAAACTCGACTAGCGAGTGTGGGATGGAGGAAGTCCTTGTATGCAGCCTTACTCTTGCATAATTGCAAAGAAGCTGTTTCCTGGATTCGAACCCATGATCTTTCAGTTATGAAAAAACAGTTTTATCACTGCTCCGGTTCGCCTCCTTAACTAGTAAATTCGATCATGAATAGAAAAAATAAAAAATAAAAAATAAAAATAGAGGTTCAAGGTTCTCTAGTATTGCACCTGATAATTGGTTTTATAAATTTTGACAGCAGCTGCATGAGCAAGGAGTTGGTAGTGTGAGGCCATATAGGGCTCTGTACCCATACTGTAACTCCATGGTTCATTCAGAGTGATCCAATGCTTCACTCTATCTCCAAATTCCTTGAAGCAGAGCTCTGCATAGTCCCGGAAATCATTTCTGCATGTAGAAATGCATGTTCAACACTGCTAAAATTCAATTTATACAAGCAGCCATTGTTTTATAATTACCAACATTCTCCCTAGCTTGAATGAAAATTCATGTTTTTGTCACTTACATAATATGAGGGCTTAAGAAGCCACTGTACTCGTCTTGTAAGGCTTGGGGAAGATCCCAATGGAAAAGGGTCACAAATGGTTGCAGACCTGGATTAATCCCATCAATTTACTATGATTATGAACATCATGAATATGATATAGGAACAAAAAAAGGATTATATGTGACCATTAGCCAGTAGCTCGTTGATGAGGTTGTTGTAATATTTGATTCCTTCTTGGTTTATACCCGCGCTTATTTTTCCTTCTGCATATTTTATAAGGTGGATAATGTAAATGAAAGATTCAACTAGCTGAAACTCACAAGGATGGAATTAAATCCAACATTTTCTTACTTGGCAGTATCCTTGACCAAGAGATGGAGAATCTGTAAGCATCCGTGTTCATATACTTCATGATCCCAACATCTTCCTATTAACATGTAAAAAATTGAGAACAAAAGACTTAGAGCTCCACGTAAGTAATTCCCATGATTGACGTTTAATGCTCCTTTGTAAATTATATCATATAAAAAGCAAAAACACAAATGCAATACTACTTAAATCATGTCATCAATGTGGATTCAAGAAGGATTTCATGATACTCTTTGATCCCACTCTCCTACTCTCAACAACTTGTAACACGTGAAAGATACTTGAGAACGTTCATTATCATTAATGGCATATTATACTTCTCATGTTACATGAGACGAGCCTTCTTATGCTATAGAGACAAAAGTTACGTGGCACTCATATGCTAGAAAAAATCATGTGTGAGACTTATGTCAGCACGAGAAACGAAGGGTAGAAAAATTTGTTACTTAATAAGTATAAAACCCATATACAAAAGTTAGAATGATAAAAAATTTACAAGACTTAAAGAATGCTTTACAAATTGCAGTATCCGTCTGTATTGTACCTTATAGCGATGATACTGATCGACAGCCACATCTCCATTACTTCCATCCGATATTTTATCTGTATGCAATTAAACCAATTACTATATGGAAAAACATATACATGACCATTTCCCACAGGGATTGGAATTACGGTTATCAAATCAAAATATTGAACCATTGATTGATGCTTGTGTTTTATGTTTTCTTCAATATCTAATTATCTATGCTTTTTTTAATTTTCACTTTTAACTTTGTGTTAAGAACACTTTTCGCTACCATAAAGTGACTAAAAGAACTTGTTCAATTTTACACACAAAAGAGAAGGAGAGGCTCCATTCTGTATGTTCCGTATCTTCAGCTAAGAAAATATTTTATATTGCTAGAGGTTAAGCAGTCTGGTCCGGCAACTGAGTTTATTTGGTTTTCACGCCAAGGACATTTTCAAATTGAATATTTGTTTTTCTTAGGCGTTAATAGCTCTCCAATTGCTTGCAGATCAGAAAATTTGCAACAACACTTACTTTCATCAGGATCCGTTTTCGTATCTTATTTTTTATTTTTTTGTTGTTAATTTCAGGATCCGGCTCAGCTGCAAATTTTTCCATCAACAGTGACAACATAAATGAGGAACCCTTTTTCTTATTGTATTAAGGCATACAGCACATTTGTTTAACCACACGTTAACCTCTTTGAATTACTAAACTTAATCAATATAAACAAGTGAAATTGTTTTCTTATGTTACATAAGATAGCAAAAGTTTCCTACGCACATGTAAAAGAGAGATCAGAGAAAATGTATAAATGAATTCTAATTTTTTATATATGAGCATAGGAAAGTGTTTTTATCTTATGTAAGATAAGAAAACAATTTTCCTATAAACAATTACAAAAAGTTCTGCATTGTCAAGGTGATCATTAATTATAGAAACAGAACCGGTAAATTTAGCATCTCTTATTTTTTCTTCCAAATTATACACCGATTTGAGATAGAGTAAAATTAAAGAAAGAAAATAATAAATGCTGATACCTGGGTTTTTATGAGTAAGAGTATCCCAAGTACTTGGTCCTTTGCCGCCTTCATTTGCAGCACCTTCGTACTACATCATCAACACAAAAAATTATACTGTACAAATTTAACTCATTTTCTTAAGCTTCTTTCTAATAAGTTGATCCTCAGACATGTACTATACTAGCTTAGGCCTTAGAATGATATTATGAAAATTTGAAGTAAAGATCCACACATACAAACACATATATTTTTATGGTCTAGAGTAATTTTAAAAAATAAAAATAAAAAATAAAAAACTGTAGCAATGTGAAATTGTGATGAAACCTGGTAGGCGGAAGAGGCGGTTCCGAAGATGAAACCTGCGGGGAAACTGCTCCGATTTAGAGAAGCAACGTCGACAAGAACAGGCGTAACAGCTTCTATGATTGTATCCGACAAGCTAATAACAAGAGTCAAGACACCAAGGTGGAGGAGACATAAAAAGCCTCTGAATGCCATGCCCATGTATAACTGTAATTCAAGGTAACAATGGGATAGACAAACTACGACTTCAACATATGAAGAGACAAGACTAAAGAGAAGCTTATATAAGAAAATATATTTGGTGAATGGCATCTATTGTTACAAGCTAGCATTAATAATTTAAGCGCCTATTTTGGTGTCAGATATGAGGTCTAATAATATAAGCTTATATTATACGTTATGATATTTTCAGTTATTTGGTGTGTCCATCGTATAATATAAGTTTATACAGCAGAATTCCAATGGCGGAGCCAGCATGGCATGTTAGCCAGTGCCAAAAAATTTAGTCAGTGCCCAAATAGCTACGGTTCTATAGCTACGACCAAAACGTGGTTAATTTTCAAAAAAATTGAAACATGATTTGCTACGTTTTAAGTGTAGCTAAATGAACGTGGCTAAATAAGCCAGTGCCAAGGCACCTGCTGGCACCAACGTAACTCCGCCACTGCAGAATCCCTTAGGACATGTTTGGTGTGATGTATAAGGCTTGATAGTATAAGCTTATACTACGCGTTAAGACATTTTCAGTTATTTGGTGTGACCATCGTATAATATAAGGTTATACAACAGAATCCCTTAATACATCAAAATGAAGTATAACTTAATCAAGCCTAAGGAGGTGGGATTAGGCCTGATAAAGAGTTGATGTATTAATATTGCTTACAAGCACAATTTTCAAGAACTAATATATCATTTCAATATTAATATATTAAAATAATTTTTTTAATATATTAATTTTTAAAATGTTGGATAATATTATCTTATACAATACCATACCAAAAATAGGATAGTATTAAAATTTAATCAAGTCTTATACAATGAGGTCTTATACTATCAGGTCTTATCCTATACTATGCACCAAACATACCCTTAGGGCTTGTTTGGTGTGACGTATAAGGCATGATACTATAAGCTTATACTATATGTTATGATATTTTCAGTTGTTTGGTGTGACCATCGTATAGTATAAGCTTATACAGCATAATCCCTTAATACATCAAAACGATGTATAACTTAATCTGGCCTAAAGGAAGGGATAAGGTCAGATAAGACATTGATGTATTAACATCGTTGACCAATGTAATTCTCAAAAATTAATATATTATTTAATATTAATATATTAAAATAAAAATTAATTTTTCAATATATTAATTTTTAAAATATTGAATATTTTTATTTTTATAAAAATGTATTTATATTTTGGACACACTGATCAATAATTTTTTATAAAAATTAATATCATATGACATTTTTTGAAGAATTATATAAATTCTTTATTAAAGGATATTTTTATTAAAAATATTTATTTTTATCCTATATAGTATTATATAGTGTATTATCAAATACTAGATGATATTATCTTATACAATATATTATTTTATACAATACCGTGTCAAACGTTGGATAGTATTAAAATTCAATCAGACCTTATACTATCAAGTCTTATATTGTCAGACTTTAATCTATACTATGGACCAAATATGTCCTACGAGAAAAAACAAAACTGACCCGAGCAAAGGATCTTTTCAGTTTAATTACATCTTCAGACGTTGATGCTAAATTAATATAACGGAGATATATTTTTTGTTTATTATATCTAATTGAATACACGTTCAGAATTGTTACTTAAATCATTTGATGAGAGAACCGCTTATAAGGAGTATACATTGATTATAGATGTGCCCACTTACCAAAGATCATAAAGAGTTTATTTTTTGGATATACATTAATTACCTGACTCATCATTTATAAAACATGATTCTTTAATTGAAAAATAAATATTACAATTTGTTTATAAAAGATTCTTTAATTTCTTCTTCCTTTTCGGAATGGAAAACGTTATTCTTCAAGTGCAACTCCATATGCACTTTTCCCAAATTTGAACAGTGACTTTACTGATTTTTGTTTTGACTTTAGCCGGAAGTGGCTTTACAAAAAACGTCATGGCATGCTTCAAAGACACCATAGGTGAGTAGAATTCACTCCTTTATTCATTTATTTTTTGAATGGCACCATATATCACAGGGTTGTTACACTTCTCTTTGTGTACAACAATAACTCCCGAATTCCCCTCGGATAAACAAATTGCCAAAATGAAGTAGCGTGTTGGATATGACTTATATTTCGTATATCGATGTGGGTTCTTGTTGGCGGTCTCTAATTTATTATAATTTTTTTTTACTTAGTAGTTTAGGCTTAGACCGATGAATAGATGTTGTTAGAGTTTTCTAAATCCTATTTATATTCTATTGTAAATTCTATTTATATTCCCTTGTAAATTGAGTGACTTGTAATGAGTGGAGGTGATAAATTGCTATGTGAATTTTTCTTCCCTTTCTCTTTTCTATTGTCTCGATTTCAAGGCTACCATTGAACCTTCCAAATGTAGAGAGAGAAAGAAGCAAACAAAGAGGGGATGAAAACCTAGAGAGAGAGGCAGACAAAGAAGAAATGTGAGAGAAAAAATTAAGATTATAAGTGGTAGCTAATCACCATTAGATTTAATTTTAATATAATGGTGATTAGATTGGTTGTAAGGGTGATAAATTTAGCCGGTGGTAAGTATAACCCTTTATTCCATTGTAAATCTTATTTATATTTCTTTGTAAATCGAGTGACTTGTAATGAAGGCGATGATAAATTGCTATGTGAATTTTTCTTCCCTTTCTCTTTTCTATTGTCTCGATTTGTGCGATTCTGTAACACCTGGCCGCTTCAAAAATCAATGACTATCTACAAATACTAACACGAGACTTTTCAGTGTGCCTTTTCCTCACTCGCACACTTTCTGGGAAAACTTCCGAGTAGGTCACCCATCCCAGAATTACTGCAAGTCAAGCACGCTAAACTATGGAGTTTCTTCGTTTCGGGCTACTGAAAAGTAGATGTATCTTGTTAGTGTAGGCAGTACCAATTAATTCTTATAAGCTATCCCAAACTGTGCAGTCTCATACCTGCACAGTCTTTGAAATCCCTCTCTTTCGGATGTCAATTCGATTCATTCTTGTAATCCCCCGTTGGAGGCCTGTCAGGAGCCATTCCTTGTCCATGCCCTTTCGCACCGGCGATCACTCTTTGTCTTCATCAGCGCCCGGGATGTTACATGTAAGAACTCGCACCGTTAATTAAGGAAGTTAACTAATTAACTGTGAAATTAGGAAATAATTCCATAATTGACCCTAATAATTATTATGAGGCTTAAAAAATTATAGAGAGTGGTTAATAATGCTGAAAGTCGCTTTTCGGACGAAAAGTGCAGATACCGGTTCTGCTATTTGGTATAAATGCATACCGAAAAAGTATCCCGAAAAATTATAATAAGCGCATGAATATTCCTAGAATATTATATAGGACTAGGATAACAAGTTTCAGGTCAAAATAATGAGAACTGATGCCAGAACTGATACTGGCTATGGAAAAGCACGTACCAGAAAGGTGCTGCGAAAAATAAAATAAAAATATGAGAAATCTTAGAAAAATGAGTAGGTTCAGATTCCAAAGTTTGGGATTAAAATACTAAGCGTAGCTATTAATGCAAATATTGTGCGATTAAAACTTAAGCGGCCTATATAAGGCCATGGCACATGATCCTAGGTCAGACTTGTGCACCTCTACGTGAGTTTTTGCTAAGGCTTATGACCAGCCACCTTGCTACTCCCTTTCTTCTTCATTTTCTCACCAAAGACACCACATTTGATCATTGTTTCTCCTCTTGATCAAGTAAACACTTGGGTGTGAGCATTGGAGAGTGCAAAGGGTGCCTTTTTCTGGGTTGTGAGGGCTGTGTGAGTATTGGGAAGGGGCTGTTTCTGAGTTGCTTGGTGTGGGAGTGCTTGCCTTGGTTGTTGGAGCTCCAAGAAGCAAACTTTGTGAAGAAAGATCCTTGCTTGAGTGCTATTTTCGTGCACCCTTGAAGTCAGTACCTTGGAGCTGACTTGTGAGCTCCAAGAGCACCATTTGTTTCTGTTTTAAGCTTGGGTAAGCCTTACCACCCTCGAACTTGAGTTTTCTTGATTAAAAATGGAACCTTGATGCACGTATGGATTAAATTTGATAACTTAACGTGGGTAATGTTAAACACACCATTAAATGCATGTTTAAGCTTCTGGAATCATGAAATAAGCCACCTTTGGGAAGGATATCTCGCGAAATGCAGAACTGCATTCTGTCGCGAAATATCCGGATATTGATATCCGGATATGGGGTCTGCTGATATCCGAATATGGATATCTGGATATGCCCCCCACAAATATCCGGATATTCTGGGTTTTCGTGAGCAGTGAAGGTACTGTCCATACATAACTGAGTTATGGGTTTGTGGATCCTAAGTTGATGAAGTTGAACTTCTGTAATAACTTAACTAAGTCAGAATCTAAGTGATTAAATGCTTGTGGCTTTGTGAGAAGCCTTAAGATGTAAAACGTAAAGGAGAAGCGTTGTCTTTATGTATAAGCTTATGTGCTATGATTATTGATGATGAATTATTGTACAAACAGATTGTGATTGTGCTATTTGTGGGCCTTGAGCGGTGTGTGGACTCTTGGTTTGGATAGCTAGCTTACAAGGTAAGCTTTCGTGTCCTCGGTTTAGCCACTGTTGGTTCCACCATTTTCCCATGGGGAGTTGGTTGTATGCATGATGTGTTTTCATGTACTGTTTTACTGAAATGCTAATGAGCTGTTAAATGCAATTGCTTATGATATGTATGTGGTGTTACGCCTACAGGAGGCCAAGGGGCGGTCCTGTGGGTGGGTGCAGCGAATGGCTAGTACCGTGTGGGTTTAGATAGATTCCTACACTTCTCTGATCAGTAGAATAGTTATAACATTCATGACATGATTATATGATGCATTGCACTATTTTGAGAACTTATACTGTTAAACTGCCTTTTGAACTTATATTGCACATGTAAGTGAGCTTGGGGTGAAAGATCCTTGAGGACCCCTTGTCTTACTGAGATTTCTTTTAGAGATCTCACCCCACGTTTGGGGCACACATTTCAGGTTTAGGTAGTGCGGGGGTTGATTCCTCTAGTAGCAGGAAGCCGGAGCTGAGTTAGATTATGTTGTTATCATGCTATTATGTTGTATACTGACATGATGGATTTGGATGTTGTTCATGTTTTCTGCCATTTATGATTATTGAGTTGAGACTGCTGTTGGGGCTTAAGCCTTATTTGGTGAGCATGGGGTTTGTCCATGCCACGTTGATTTCCTTCGTGTTTAAGTTTATCTGTGTTGTATAAACCATCAGGTTGTCCAGTCTACGTGTTGTTGTTCCGTGACTAGAGACATACTTATGTTATTTAATTAATGAGGTATTTCAGTTAGATGTCTTTGCAATATAAATACTGGCGATGTTTTTATGAAAATGATTAAGTAACAAAGTTGGTAATGATAATGACGTCATAATTGAAAAGAAAAAAGATATTCCGTATTTTTAAATTAAGCGTGGCTTAATACGATTTCCGCATTTTTAAATTAAGCGTGGCTTAATACGATCACATGTTAACAAACCGGGTTAACACGAGGTGTTACATTACATGCCCACCAGCTTCCGCCTGGTTCATCCTCGAACCACACCGTACTGGGAGAGAAGTCCTTCTTTGATACCACTTGTAACACCTGACCGCTTCAAGAATGACTATCCCCACATACTAACACGAGGCTTTTCAGTATGCTTTTTTCTCACTCACACACTTCTTGGAAAAACTTCCGAGGAGATCACCCATCCCAGAATTACTGCAACTCAAGCACACTTAACTATGGAGTTCTTCCGTTTCGGGCTACCGAAAAGTAGATGCATCTTGTTAGTATAGGTAGTACCAATTAATTCTTATAAGCTATCCCAAATGTCTAGTCTCACACCTGTACAGTCTTTGGAATCCCTTTCTTTCGGGTGTCGATTCGATTCATTCATGTAACCCCCCGCTGGAAGCCTGTCAGGAGTCATTCCTTGTCCATGCCCTTTCGCACCGGCGATCACTCCCCGCCTTCATCAGTGCCCGAGATGTTACATGCCCACCAGCTTCCGCCTGGTTCATCCTCGAACCACACCGTACTGGGAGAAAAGCCCTTCTTTGATACCACTTGTAACACCTGACCGCTTCAAGAATCAATGACTAGCCTCACATACTAACACGAGGCTTTTCAGTATGCTTTTTTCTCACTCGCACTCTTCATGGAAAAACTTCCGAGGAGATAACTCATCCCAGAATTACTGCAACTCAAGCACGCTTAACTATGAAGTTCTTCCGTTTCAGGCTACCGAAAAGTAGATACATCTTATTAGTATAGGTAGTACCAATTAATTCTTATAAGTTATCCCAAATGTGCAGTCTTATACCTACACAGTCTTTGGAATCTCTTTCTTTCGAGTGTCGATTCAATTCATTCATGTAACCCCCCGCTGGAAGCCTGTCAGGAGCCACTCCTTGTCCATGCCCTTTCACACCGGCGATCACTCCCCGCCTTCATCAGTGCCCGAGATGTTATATATAAGTAACATCATGGACATTATTTTGGTCAGAAGGATTATGAGATACATATGCCATGGATGACTAGGTAATATGATTTATGTCTGGATTATATTAACTGTCAATCAGGTTGAAATTATCATGGTAAAAATTATCCCCAGTGGTCCAAAATACAGACGAAATGTTGTCTGTTCTATTTTGGCCATGGAAGTGAAAAAGTTTGCAATACATAAGAAAAAAGAGAAAATTTATTCAGTTAGCTTTCGGATTAATTAAGTTGAGCATACTGCGCTTACTATCATATGAATGTTAATTAACCTGCTGTAGACGGGGCGTTACAGATTCTCTTTTCTATAGTCTCGATTTGTGATTTATTTATGTCGACAAGTGGGTGATCTACATCGCCGGCCATACAATTCCTCATATGGTGTCATGCCCAAACTGGAATAGAAATTATTATTGTAGTAGAACTCTACCAGTGGAAGATATCTATCCCCATGACTTACTCTGCTCTAGGGCACATGGTCTGAATAGTCCTCTCACCATCAGTCTGAGAGGATTATAAGTCGTGCTCAGTCTCAATTAAATGTCGAAAGCCTGCTGCAGTGTTCTCCAAAAGTGAGATGTGAACTTCGGATCCCTATCGCTGACAATGCTCCTCAGAAGTGAGATGTGAACTTCGAGTCCCTATCGCTCACAATACTCTAAGGCACCCGTGAAGTTTCAGAGTGACTTACAGAACTTGTTCAATTTTACACACAAAAGAGGAGAGGCTCCATTCTGTATCTTCCGTATCTTCAGCTAAGAAAATATTTTATATTGCTAGAGGTTAAGCAGTCTGGTCCGGCAACTGAGTTTATTTGATTTTCACGCCAAGAACATGTTCAAATTGAATATTTGGTTTTTTCTTATTGTATTAAGGCATAAAACACATTTGTTTAACCACATGTTAACCTCTTTGAATTACTGAACTTAATCAATATAAACAATTACAAAAAGTTTTGCATTGTCAAGGAGATCATTAATTATAGAAACAGAACAGGTAAATTTAACATCTTTTATTTTTCTTCCAAATTATACACCGATTTGAGACAGAGTAAAATTAAAGAAAGAAAATAATAAATGGTGATACCTGGGTGTTTATGAGTAAAATTATCCCAAGTACTTGGTCCTCTGCCGCCTTCATTTGCAGCACCTTCGTATTACATCATCAACACAAAAAATTATACTGTACAAATTTAACTCATTTTCTTAAGCTTCTTTCTAAGTTGATCCTGAGACATATACTATACTAGCTTAGGCCTTAGAATGATATTATGAAAATTTGAAGTAGAATATCCACACATACAAACACATATATATTTGTATGGTCTAGAGTAATTT
Source organism: Gastrolobium bilobum (assembly GCF_033153095.1). NCBI lineage: Eukaryota > Viridiplantae > Streptophyta > Magnoliopsida > Fabales > Fabaceae > Gastrolobium > Gastrolobium bilobum. The sequence goes on along the minus strand of NW_026897251.1, from coordinate 45,268 downwards.
AAAAAAAAAAAAAATTGTAGCAATGTACAATTAATTGTGATGTAACCTGATAGGCGGAGGAAACTGCTCCGATCTTAAAGAAAAGAACAAAACTGACCCGAGTAAAGGATCTTTTCAGTTTAATTAAGTATTCAGACGTTGATGCTAAAATTAATATAAAAGAGATGTTTTTGTTCATTATATCTAATTGAACACACGTTCAGAATGTAACTTGAATCATTGATGTGAGAACCGTTTATAAGGAGTATACAGACATTGATGATAGATGTACGCACTTAATAGAGTTCATAGGTAGTTTAAAATAAAAATACAAATCTAGCGCACTATCAATTTAACGTGATAACTACACATATAAAAGTCGATCTATATTCAGTTTGGATTTGAGTTAGTCTCTCAAAGTCACATTACCCTAACTACAATGGATTTTATTTTTTAAACTTCAGTTGTTCAATTGTTGAAGTTTTTTTCCATTTACGACAGGCTTGTTTAGAGACGAGTTATTGGGAAATAGCTCATTCTGGATCTTGTAATCATGGACTTGGGTGAGGGATTATCTAAGGGATTTCACTTCAGAAATGAAGGAGTCCTCCATGTAACAATGAACCTGAGCTTCAAGAATCCTAATGTATGTGTTGAGTTAGGATAAAATAATTTTTAAGGGATTAAGGGTTAATAATTGTGTTCGGTTAACTGAAGATAATTGAGGAGCAATGTGATAATCAAATCATTATTCAAGCACTGTGAGGAAGGAAACCAAAGACTCAACCCATTTCTCTAATCATTCTCACCAACAATATTTCTTAATATTCCTTATCTTTTCATTGTCAACTTTCTGTTTTAAATTATACAACAAACTTTTATATCAGAAAAGAAAAACGCATTTCCAATTTAATTTACTCATTTCATTTACCTATTAAAAGTTGATTCAAAACAAAAATATTTCAAAAACAGTTTAGTCTTGTTAGTTAATTATCTTTTTGATATTTCTATTTTTTTTTTAGTTTCAATTATGTTTAGCAATTACAAATTTTGTAGTTGAGTCAAAACGCCAAAATTTATGTGGGAACGATAATTGGGTCTCAAATATCTCATTTACTACTTGTTGTCGTGTACGCCATACTTGCTTAACTAGTAGCAAGGCAACAAGTTTGATGATCAAGCCTTTTGCTTGATACAGCCAGTTGAGGTTCAAATTTTCTCTAAGTTTGAAAGATGGAGTGCATTAGTGCAACTCCTCATCCCTTTTTAGAAGCCTTTGACCCTGAACCAAAGAGAACCTTTAGGTTTAGAAATCAGAGAGAAAATAGACATGTCCAAAATCCTAAATTTGAGGAGATGGATAATCCAGAGAATGAGAATGGTAATGAAGAGCAACCTAGAAGGATAATGAATTAGCCCATGGATGATAATGACAGGTCCATGATGGACTTTATCATTCCAGTATTGGATGAACTTGATCCAAGCATTGTCCAACCAGTCATAAAAATTTCCTTTATGCTTGAACCTATAATGTTTACCATGTTGCAAAACATGGGGCAGTACCATGGCCTACTTTCAGAAGATCCTCACAAGCACTTGAGGAACTTTATTGAGGTTGCCAACACCTTTAGGAACCCAAACATTTCAGATGATGTTTTGAGACTGAAACTCTTTCACCACCTTTCTGATAAAGCCAAAGAGTGGTTGAAAATTTTTCCTTCTAATTCTATAACAACTTGATATGATCTAACTGAAAAGTTCAACAAGAAATTTTTCCCATATAATAAGATTGTCCAAACCAGGGGAGAAATCACTAATTTCATGCAGAAAGATGGTGAAACTCTAGTAGATGTTTGGGAGAGATTTAAACTTCTCCTTAAACAGTGTCCAAACCATGGATTGCCATCTTGGGCCTTGATACAGACCTCTTACAATCGTCTTAGCCCACAAAATAGAACCTTAGTAGATTCTGCTGCAAATGGGATGTTCATGTCTAGATCTTTTAATCAAGTTCATAAGCTGTTAGAACAAATGGCTCAAAACTATTCCCAATGGCCTATGGAGAGGTTTCAACCCAGGAGAGTTGCTGGCATGCATGAAGTAGACTCTATGACAGCACTTTCAACTAAGTTTCATGCATTATCAACTTTAGTTAGGACTCAAGGTCAAGCCACAGAGGCCAAATTAGCCCAACCCCAGCCCTCTCAACCTCAAGTCCAAGTCGTCTCCTCCACTTCAAAAGATTCATGTGTCTTTTAATGGTCCTCATCTCTTTGAGAGTTGTCCATCCAATCCCGAATCTGTCTTTTATGTAGGAAACTACAATAGAAACCAGAATAATTTTTCTAATAATTTTAACCAAGGCTGGAAGCAAAATACTAGTTTCCAGTATTCCCGAGGGAAATGCCAGCAAGCTGGTCCATCTAACACTCAGCCTAGACCACCCTTCCCCTCCTAAAATTACTAACAACCTTCAAGACAGTAGCCTTTTGCTCAACCCTCAGCCTAATATTCTCAAAATCGATGAGGAGAAGTACCTCCTTCTTCTCTAAAAACCTTGCTCAGAGATTACTGATCTAAGACTGAAGCTAAACAAAACAACTTAAAGGTTATTGTGCAAAGTATTTTTGCATCTTTGAGGAATTAAAAAGGGATTAAAAGTGCTGTCAAACTTAGTTGAAATTGTTGTCATAGAGTCTACTTCATGTATGCCAGCAATTTGGCTGAATCTTGAGTCCTAACTAAAGTTGATAATGCATCAAACTTAGTTGAAAGTGCTTTCATAGAGTCTACTTCATGTATGCCAGCAACTCTCTTGGGTTGAGACCTCTCCATAGGCCATTGGGAATAGTTTTGAGCCATTTATTCTTTTATAGCTCATGAGCTTGATTGAAAGATCTAGACATAAACATCTCATTTGCAGCAAAATTTGCTAAGGTTCTGTTTTGTGAGCTGAGACCATTGTAAAAGGTCTGTATCAAGACTCAAGATGGCAATCCATGGTTTGGACACTGTTTAAGCAGAAGTTTAAATCTCTCCCAAACATCTACTAAAGTTTCACCATCTTTCTGCATAAAATTAGTGATTTCTCCCCTAGTTTGAACAATCTTATTAGATTGAGAAAACTTTCATGATGAACTTTTTAGCTAGATCATCCCAAGTTGTTAGAGTTAGAAGGAAGAGAGTTCAGTCACTCTTTGGCTTTATAAGAAAGGGAATGAGGAAAGAGTTTCGGTCTCAAAACATCATCTGAAATGTTTGGGTTCATAAAGGTGTTGGCAACCTCAATGAAGTTCCTCAAGTGCTTGTGAGGATCTTCTAAAGGTAGGTCATGGTATTGTTCCATGTTTTGCAACATAGTAAACATTATGGGTTCAAGATTAAAGGAAACTTTTATGACTGGTTGGACAATGCTTGGATCAAGTTCATCCAAGACTGGAATGATAATGTCCATCATGGACCTGTCATTATCATCCATGGGCTAATTCATTATCCTTCTAGGTTGTTCTTCATTACATTCTCATTCCCTTGGTTCTCTGGATTATCCATCTCCTCAAAATTAGGATTTTGGACCTGTCTATTTTCTCTGAGTTCTTCTAAACCTAAAGGCTCTCTGGTTTAGGGTTAAAGGTTTCTTAAAAAGGATGAGGAGTTGCACTAACGCACTCCCTTTTTTTAACTTAAAGAAAATCTCAACCTTAACTGGCTATATCAAGCAAAAGGCTTGATCAGCAGACACTAATCAGAGACAGAAGCAAACAAATAGAAAGGGGAACTAACAATAAAAAAGAAGCAGCTATCACATAACTACAAACTTGCCTTTGGATCAATGCTGAATTGGACTGTTTGCCTACCTCTTTTTTTCTTTCTTTCACATGGGCTCATCTCAATCCTTGAGTTTCCGGACCTTAATTTTCCTGTAATGACAACATAACAGCCCATTAACCTTATATCCAGCTAAAACATTAAAGTCACTTGGAAATGAGTTAAATATTTTAAGTCTCAATTCAGATACTTATCACGTACTATCAATTTACCATGATAACTACACATAAAAGTCGATCTATATTCAGTTTGGATTTGAGTTAGTCTCTCAAAATCACATTGAAGACTATCATCATATTTGAAAAATAAATATTACAATTTGTTTATAAAAGATTCTTTAATACCTTCTTCCTTTTCGGAATGGAAAAAGTTATTTTCTGCTAGAATCTAGAAATAAATTGGACTGATAACAAGACGCATTGTAATATTTAAACTCATACATTCTTATTGTTTATCTCACAATTCTACTATGTGAATTGTATCAATGAAACAAGAACGTAACATTTTAGTAGCGTGGCTGATTGATTAGTGATAGTTAATTGATTTCATTGGGGTAAAAGAGTGCGCAAAACAAGTGCTTTACTTGGAACAAGGGCTATATCTTTGTCATATATGAATGAATTTCAGATTATTTTTTTTATTCAATCTGATTTTCACATCACTTTTTAATTGGAGTATATACGCTTAAGATTTATTGAGAAAATTCTTGAACCAAAGCGCGGAGAGTTTTGGGTATCTTTTCAAGCCATCTTTGAAATCCACAAAGACGAGTCCAAATCGCACGGTATAGCCAGAGTCCCATTCCATGTTATCCAACAATGACCATGCAAAATATCCCTTTACATTCACACCATCCCTTCAACACATAAAAGTAAACAAAAAACATAAGAATTAACCAAAAATGTCAATTATACACTGGTTTTTTATACTTTCTTATTACATCTACCTTTTATAGTAAAAAAAGGAAGAAAAAAAAAAACTCACCTTCCTCCTTCTCTCTCTATTTTTAACATAAAAGGTAGATGTAAGAAGAAAGTATGAAAAGCAAGTATGAGAATAACGTTACTGCAAATTAAAATGCATAATCCTACAATATGCATGAAATCAATGTGTGGAGAGAGGCTTTTTTTTATGATGTATTATTACCTGATTGCAGTTTGAAGATAATAAAGATGACGATAAAAGTAATCAACCCTGTAAGTATCTATAAGGGCTTCTTCAAGTGATAGTGTTGGATCATTAAACTCATCATAACCTATCAATTAATTTTGTTAGATTTTCATTAGCTATATTAACACTTAAAATAATTAAACAGTATACATAATATATCTAATAAAAAAAAGAAATATAATTGATATACTACCATTTTCAGTAATGTAAATTGTGGGGTTGTTGTAGTTCTTCTTGATGAAAAGCAATAGTTGTCGAAACCCTCTTGGATAAATGCATAACCAGTTCGAAGCAGCCTGCACAAAATTAGAAATAGAGTTCTATTTATATTTTCAACATATTCTTCTCGAGAAAAAAAAAGGTAACAAATGATATTGTAACATAGCTGCCAGTGAAATGATGAAATACATACCATTGGACCAAGGGGCTTGCCGTCATGCTGATCTGTCATTGAAAAAAAAAACACATGCTTTCATATATAATGCACAGTCAGTACAATAAGTTCTCTTTCAATTATGTTTGGCCATTCATTAAAACTGAAGAAACTAGTGCAAGCATATAAACAACTTGATAATTACTTGTAACATTAACAAGAGCATCAGTTTGTAAGGCTGGTCTGGCACCACGGAGGTGAGGTGCATATGAAGCATAAAAGGATGAGTAGTAGTTTAGGCCCAGAAAATCAAACGACCCCTTGAGTTGCTTGGCTTCTTCTTTGGAGAACTTTGGAAGGCGGTTTCCCACCATAGATTGCATGCTTTTTGGATACTCACCTTTTGTGAGAGGCTCCATATACCTAATCCAAAATGCAAAATGGAAATGCAATCAACAAGTAAGTATTGAGATACTCTTTTCTGATTTCCAAACAATTTGCACAAATGGCACATCACTACATTCGAATTCAGCTCGTTAGACTTAAGCATGTTTATTTCAAATTCAAGTGGAGTCAACTGAATTCATATGTAGTTTACCTTTGATTTTATGCAGGTTTCTGAGAAGACATGTAGTTTGTGTAAACAGCACAAATTACACCACATAAAAATGAGTACCAACACACCAATCTTAGTGGTATATCGACTAATAGTTTACAATAAATAGGAATGCTTTCCATTCACAATTAGATCATATAAGTGATGTAACTGCACAGATATATAATGTTGTTGGACCACAGTCTTCTCACTAAAATGGAGTAGTACACCATCAATAATGTCATGATCATATTTTCAATAAATCAATATAATCTCTCTGCTAGTGTTTCTTTCATTTAAGCTATGAACAGTTTAACTTTTACCATCCAAACATGAAGTCAAGGGCTCGTCGTGCAGCATCACAATCTGATTTCTCTTTAGAGACAGGCACAAACCAGTCAGAATTTAAGGTAATCCCTATGAAACCCTTTTGAGATGCCTGCATACACATTATCAAATAGTTGGTTATTTAATTAGTAACAGATCCAATAAGTTCACATAAAAACTAAGCATGGTCTTCCCCAAAAAAAGAAATTAAGCATGGTTTTTGTACTCTTGACTTCTTTTTTCTTTTTTCGGTTTCCCAGGGGTGTCCCATCTATTTGGATGAAACTAATCCTATTCGTGGCCATAGAGTGTGAAGGTTTTTACCACTGGCCCCAAGGTGCTTTGCCTAGTAATCGAACCAGCTACCTTTTCAGCCACAATTGACTCTTTTATTAGAAATGTTCAAGTCTCATGTCATTTAAATTTCAGGACATAAAGATTCACTTCTGAGTTTAAAAAGCATTTCATGATTTAAAAAAGTTGAAGCAGAAAGAGGACCTGATACTTGGTCTTGTACAGTTTGGCAGCATCAGCATGAGCAAGCAGTTGGTAGTGCGCAGCCAAATATGGCTCTGTCCCTGAATCACCTCCCGTGCAATTCAATTTAAGCCAATCAGAACACCGACCTGGTGCAAACCTGCCATTTGCATAGCCATTCTTGCTCACACTCCTCGGTTCATTCAAAGTAATCCAATGTTTCACCCTATCACCAAATTCCTTGAAACAAAGTTCAGCATAGTCCCTAAAATCATCTCTGCATGCTCACATGAATTGTATATGTCAATCAGTTAATTAGATTTACTAAAAACTATCCCTCAGTAGTCACATATCTGTAGCTCTGGTTGGAAATTTCACTCACACAATGTGAGGGCTTAAAAAACCGCCATACTCATCCTCTAAGACTTGGGGAACATCCCAATGAAAAATGGTCACATACGGTTGCAGACCTGCATTATTCTTGATGATTATTTATGATTAACAAACCACATGGATATGATAACAATGCATAATAAGAGTTAAATAAAGAAGTATTAATGAATTATGACCATTAGCCACTAGCTTGTTGATGAGGTTGTTATAGTAGTTTATGCCTTCATGGTTTACACCAGCACTAAGCTTTCCTTCTGCAAATAGTATATAAGAAATTGATAATGGTCACTGTGAGGGACAAACTAAGAAAAAGAAAATTATCTGGGGCGGAATATCAACAAAATTTGACTTACTTGGTATTACTCTAGACCAAGAAATGGAGAATCTATAAGCATCCAAATTCATATACTTCATGATTCCAATATCTTCCTAAAATATGTAGACCAGCCAATCATGACTCTACATATTTCTTATAATTCTTATATTCATACAAAACTCACCCATGTAGTACTACAATTTGAACCTTACCTTATACCGATGATATGAGTCGTCGGCTATATCCCCATTACTTCCATCTTTTATTTTTTCTGCATGCCATTTCATTGATAAATAAGTGAAAATTATACATATAACGAGGCAATTTATAGTTAAAGCAAGCAATAGCTCATCTGGCCCAGTGTAACAGGGGCCTAAATTGCACCCAGAAACCCAAAATTCTATTAGACTGGAGCAATTCAACAGCTAACTTTATGCTCAAATTGATCCTTGAACATGATTCCATCAATGGAGAAAAGCTAGCATGTTACACTTAAGTGAATGGAACTTGCAGAATCTCACATACAGAAAGAGATTTCCTACTCCAAATCCACTGAGTTCAATATTTCTATATATTCAAGGCAAAGAAGACTAAATGTCTAGGACTGTAGGTCATATACACAGTGTATGATGAATCATTTATGAACTGAAAAAAAAGAAAGATATTTCGTATATTTGAAAAAGAAAAAGAAAAAACCAGAAGTGGTGGAGGAGAGGAAGAGAGATACCTGGGTATTTATGGGTGAAAGTATCCCATATACTAGGTCCTCTTCCACCTTCCATTGCTGCACCTTCATACTACAAATTCAAAAAAAAAAAAAAAAAAAAAAAGAACCTAGAAACTCGTAACACAAAATTAAATCACTTTGCTTTTTACATTCACATATAACGCTAATTGAAAACACCACTCAAGTTAAAAGATGGTTTATTAATTGACAAAAAAATAAAATGAAAAATAATAAAATGTACCTGGTACGCCGAGGATGCTGTCCCGAATATAAAGCCTGCGGGGAAACTGCTCCGATTGAGATAGGAAACGTCAAGAATGGGTGCAACAGCCTTCGATGTGGTAACAAAAACAGAAAAAAGACCAAGCACCACAAACATGTTCGAATCCAATGCCATCATCAAAATCCACAAACTGAAGTTGATGGGCGGTTTGATTGTGATTTTTTTTATTTATTAGAATTATTTTGTACAATAGCGAATAAAATAAGTATTTTTTTCCATTTTTTATTTTGAATATTATAATTTAAAATACAAAGTAAAAATAACTTAGACATTCTAAAAATTAAAAAATCAGAATAATATTTCTGCAGTTAATGCAGATAAGTTATTTGTATTTACTCTTAAAATGACGTCATTTTGGGATTGAAAAATTAAATAATTATAACTATAAAGACTATAATAACCCTGAAATAAATTAAAATTATAAAAACACCATGACTTCTGTGCCAAAACGACGTCGTATTAGGCTTACTGCAGATAACTTATCTGCAGTAATTGCAGAAAAAGCGAACCCTTAAAAAATAGTTATAATTTAAAAAAATATTTGTTATTTGGGATCTATTAATCTCATGTTATCTCATGCAACAGAGATAAGATTGTGGGATCCACTACTTTTTCAAAAAAAGAAAAAATAGTGGACTCCACTATTTTATCTCTATTGTATGATATAATTATCTCATGCAACATGAGATAATTATTTTCCTTGTTATTTTCTGTTATTTTTTATGGTCCAATAGGACTCCACTATTTTTTATGATCAAAAAAAGAAAAAATACTGGACTCTACTATTTTTTATGTCGCTTTGATATATTTTTTGTATTTTTTATATTCTCTTTTTTATAAAATTAGAAGAAAAAAAATGGAATGATTCATTGATAGTACTTATAATTCTTTGTATTATAAGTAATTAGAATTAGATTAATGGAGGAAATTTTGTAATTTATATGAGATTATAGATGTGTACAAAGTGTTGTTAAACTTGAATCAGTCACCAACTCGGTCGGAATAATTAGTCAATGGATTATCGATTCAACCAACGAGTTGCTGTGCATGAATTAAATATATAATAAGATACAATTATAAATATAAAATTAAAAGCATTTTAGTTAATAATTATAGTTAGATTAGTAGTAAGTGTATAAGTAATAATCTATGAGGGGGATATTTTGACTACTAAAAGTGTCCACTACCACCTTACTACCTATCAAATCACCGTTGGATCAAAGAGAGAATGTTAAAAAGTTTTTGAAGAGAGAGAAAATGTTAATCCAATGGTGATTAGATAGGTAGTAAGGTGGTAGTAGAAATTTTTGGTAGTCAAAATATCCTCCTTCATAATCTATATGGTTTATGTTCGAATCTCATTAATGGTATTTTTTTAATCATTATGTTAAAAATTTCACAAAATTAATTTTTTTTTAAATGGTGCTGGTTTATACTGATTGAACCCAGTTTAAGATTAGTTCATCTCTGCCATGTCGGGTCAAATACATAACCGGACCTATAGCTAAACCAAACCAGTTGTGAATCTAATTTACGGGTCAACTGATCGAACAGACTTAATTGGGTCAATTTCTATAACACTACAGTACATGGTACATGAGTGTCATCATTGCACCCAATAAAAAAAATAATTTCTCCTTTGTTCTATATTTTCCAGCCACATGATCAAATTTCACAACAATAAAAAAAATTTACAAGACACAGTGAATTAAAAAAATATAATTAGTCATAAATGGTATATTTATCATTATAACTCTAATTTCCTTCGTTATTAATGAAACAATAATAACAATCGAATATATGATCAATAAATCTACATCTCTATTCTCCACTACCCTTCTGATCCAATAGGACCTAGTTACAAGGAAAAAATAATAAACTAAATAAACAAATAATTATTTACAAATATAAATTTTTAATGAATGAATAAACTCGTAATTTTTTTTATGGAATCATACAGTCTATTTTCTTTCTTGAGAAAATTCTTGAGCCACAATGCAGAGAGCTTTTGGTATCTTCTTAAGCCATTTTTATAATCCACAAAGGTCATTCCGAATCGCACTGTGTAACCAGAAGACCATTCAAAATTATCGAACAAAGACCATACATAATATCCCCTTACATTCACGCCATTCCTGTCATACATGATTAAAAGGAAATAAATTAAACAACTTTTTAAATGTATGATTAAGGATACAAAAACCTCTTAAAAATATAAAAGACTACTTACCTAATTGCAGATCGAAGATAAAAGAGATGGCGATAATGATAATCAATTCGGAAAGTATCCATAAGAGACTCCTCAACTGATAGTGTTGGATCATCAAATTCATTTATACCTATAAGTTAAGAAAAGTATGTATAATGTAAATTGCCATACATATTTTTTTCAAATGTTAAGAAGAAAAAAAAATGAAAATCACAAATGAGGATGTATGATATTACATTCAAGTAAACTAAATAAGGTATATATATATAGATAGGTGTAATTTACCATTTTCAGTGATGTAAATCAAAGGGTTATTGTACTTTTCCTTGGTGTATAACAAAAGGTCACGAATTCCTCTTGGAGAAACATACAACCAATCGGAAGCAATCTGCATATAATTATTAAAATAAGTTTGTTTAGTATTTTATCAAATGGATCAAACTTGTAAAGTAATATCAAGTTTGGTGGCTAAACATATACCTTTATCCCTATGGGTTTCCCATCGCGTTCAACTGAAATCAATCACAAATATAAAAGACAAGCTATTGTCAAGCATGACCAATTTCAACATATATATGCAACTAATTTAGAGAATTGAAAGGAAGGTATAGAAGATTGGTGTCCTTACATGCTGCGTTGACTAGAGAATCCGTTAGGTAGCTAGGTCTAGCATTGCTTAGAAGAGGTGCATCAGCGGCATAAGTTGAAGAGTAATAGTTTAGTCCAATAAAATCAAATGAACCAATGAGTAGTCTGGCTTGCTCTGTAGTGAACTTTGGCAATCGTGTTCCCACGATGGATCTCATACTTTTTGGATAGTGTCCTAATGTTAGTGGATCCATAAACCTGAAATCAATCAACTTTCAATTCAATTTTCCATTCAATAAGTCATGGACCCTTATCACCCAAAAAAGAAAATTAACAAGTTACCCTTATCAAATCGTTAACATATACACCCCTAAAGACCATAACCCAAGTACTCTTCAAAGCCTTAATAAAAATTGTAGATAAATTAAAGGTGCAAGTTATATTTACAAACTTTTTTGTTTACAAACTACACTAAGTAGGACCGGTCCTACATTAATCACACAGTGTACGACCGGTCCTACTTAGTGTAATTGCAAAAAAAATTTGTAAACGGATCCTGTCCCTAAATAAAAATTATGTGAGAGAGATGGGAGCTCTTACCATCCATACATGAAGTCCATTGATCTTTCTACAGCCTTTTGATCAGATTTGGTATCTGAGAGCGGCAAGAACCAATTAGCTACTAAGGTTATGCCTATCAAACCCTTTTGAGATGCCTGCACACACATATTCAAGTATTTAGGTTAATAAGTAATTTTGAAAAGAATATTAAATACAACACCTATCAATAGCTACATTTTTCTTTTAATCATTTCTCTATCTCAAAAACAATTTAGTAAAAGGTTCTCAACAAAATATCAAACCTGATACTTGGTCTTGTACACTCTTACGGCCACTGCATGAGCAAGAAGTTGATGATGCGTAACCAAATAAGGTTCTGTTGCAGAATCACCACCAGTGCAATTTGGATTCAACCAAGCAGAACAACGTCCTGGTGCCATTTGCCCATTTGCATAGCCATTCTTGCTATAACTCCATGGCTCGTTCAAAGTAACCCAATGCTTCACCCTATCACCAAATTCCTTGAAGCAAAGTTCCGCATAGTCCCGAAAATCTTTTCTGAAGATTAATACATTTGTTCAACATATTAGTTTTTTATCTAGGTATTGTATTTGTTAAGCAAGCAATAAGCTAAACTTTGGAATTGAAACTCACACTATGCGAGGGCTTAAGAAGCCACCGTACTCATCTTCTAAGGCTTGGGGAAGATCCCAATGGAAAAGAGTCACAAATGGTTGTATACCTGCAATGGTTTCACGATGATTGATATTTAATAATCATGATAATAAACATCATGAGAAAATGCTAAATTTCAAAGTGTAACGCAAATTTGAAGAATTAGTAGAGTTTGGATTCTGACCATTAGCCAGTAACTCGTTGATGAGGTTGTTGTAATAGTTTATTCCTTCTTGATTTATACCTCCACTTAGCTTTCCTTCTGCATGTGGATATATAGTTTAATAAAAAAAATTAAATGGTCAAAGCGAAACACCCAACTACGCAATATTTAATTCATATTGATTTGTAATTAACTTACTTGGAAGTATCCTAGACCAAGATATGGAGAATCTGTATGAATCCAAATTCATATCTTTCATGATTTTAACATCTTCCTGTAATTTATGTGGACATCAAAAATATCGTTAGTGTACAGAAAAAACAACATCAAATACAAACGAAACTACTATAGGAAATCTATATTGAATTTTATTTTATTTCTTTTATTTAGAGTTGAAAATTTGTTTGCAGTCGAATTCCACGATTAGGTGTAATATTTGATTCATTAAGAATCATTTGGGTTTAATGTTTTATATATAGTTTGTAATTCATAAAATAAAGTGTACGTACGTAAACGACAATCATTAATAAAAATGTAAGTGGAAATTTACCAAAAAAATGTATTAATCAAGGGAAAGAAAATTGGAAAAATAAATACTCGCATATTTATAATTTATTAAGTAAGTGTTTTAAATAATTAATCTTTCATTTATATTTATGAACACCACACACTATAATTAATTTGAAATACATCATTCATGACTTTAATTACAAGATAGTGAAGATATATACAAATAAATACCGTGAGGGAACTATATATATACCTTGTAGTGGTGATACGTGTCAATGGCTACATCTCCACTGCTTCTATCCTTGACCTTTTCTGCATTTCATTATTTCAAGATAAACAAATGTAAGTTTTTTTTTTGGTCATTGACGCATATTATATTATAGGACATGTACTATATATTGACTTTCTTCCAATAAAATGGTCTATAATCTCTTTTCCTATATTTCATTGAAATAATAATAATCTTTTCTATATTGTAGTCAATCCATGACGAATTACGAGCTTACCTGGATATTTATGGGTAAAGGTATCCCATATACTTGGTCCTCTACCACCTTCCATTGCTGCACCTTCGAACTATATATATGTATATATATCCATGCATATTACAAACATAACAAAATCAAAATCATGAAATAAAGTAAGCAGCTAGATAGGTCATTAATTACTATTCTATGTATAATATTGTAAGAAGAGCTAGCTATATATGTACGTACCTGGTAGGACGAGGATCCCGCCCCAAAGATGAAGCCTTCAGGGAAACTGCTCCTACTTAATGAAATGTCAACAATAGGTTCAACTACATCTGTTTCTGTGCAAGTAACTTTGGATGAGCTAACAAGAATAAGAGCAATGAAGCTGAGAACGAAATAGTCGTTGAATGCCATATTTGGTGATATATTTTGCTTACTCACTTGCCCTTTATCTCTTGGAATCCTTCCCTCTTTATATAGGAAAACTCACTTACTATTTCTTCCCACGTTTTTCTTATCTTATTTGATTACTGTTACGTTTTTGCACGTGTTTTTTGGCCTATTCACCCCTCAAATTGAATGTCAAAATAGACGGCGGCGTTTTTATACATTTTTTTTTTCTTCAAGGAATAAGAAATATATAATGCGGTCTTCGTTATCTTAATTTGTATGGTCAAAGATGAATAATAAATAATTTTTTAAATTAAGAATTAGTTAATAATACTAGTGGGTGTAATTTGTCCCAAACTGTTCACCCAATCGGACTGTCACAAAATGATGATTTCATATTTCTCTTTGAGCAATTGTCCAAACTAGCCGAGTCAACTAAGCAATGTTGACTAAAAAAGTTATTAAAATATGGCGGCTGTATAACTATGTATGACCCATTGGGGTTTTTGAATTGACAATGTATAACTATAACTATAACTCAATTAGTTTAACTTCCAGTTCCAGTAGTAGGCCGGGATGTTGAGTTTCGCAACTTTTTTTAGTGCAACATTATTTTAAGAATGCATAAAAAATTGTAACACGAATCATTAAATCATAATATAATTTGTGGGAAAAAGGTGTGTCATTTTAAATGACACACATTATATCCTTTCACTCTCACAAAAAGGTAGGACCCACATCTTTAAAACTTTTCTCACTCATTCTCTCTCTTATGATTTATCTCTTTCTCTCACTTAAAATAACACAATTTTTGTCCTTCAAAATGATGCACATTTTCCCCTAATTTTTCATTTATAATATTCTTATTATTATACTTATTATATATCAAGGGACACGATCCGTTTACAATTTTTTTTGAATTTTTTGACAAATTACACTATATTCTCCCGGGAGAACATAGTGTAGTTTGTAAAAGTTTGTATTCTCTCGGGAGAATATAGTGTAGTTTGTAAGAGTTTGTAAGCAAAAAAGTTTGTAAATATAACCTGTCCCATTATCAAATGTAAATTTTGTTATATTATTATATAATAACTGGAACTATTTTTATCCAAGAACTATTTTAGACCAGCCTTCACGGCCCAATTTGTTGTGCCAGTCTGGAAATGCCCATTAAGGGATCAGTCTCCCATCTTCCTATAGAGATCACAAAGACCTTACCATATAGAGAATATATCTCAGATGCACAACTTAACATTGTACACACACGATGATCGAGCAACTCCTTATTGCAAAAGTGAAGAATTAGTTAATGGTTAGGCTCACCTCAATCTTTCTCATTAATATTTTTCTGCCTAGACAAACCTCTCTGTTCCAATAGAAGAAGCATTTGATATTCAACATCTCATGAAGTTGTTATACTATGGCAGATTTTGGAGCTATCGTAGCCCTTACGCACTCCACATTTATCAATTTGCTTTGAGACTGCACTCATGATGACTCTTCAAAAGTTTAGGTTCATACTATATTGTAGGAGCAATTGCATCAGCGGAAGTGTTTAAGACCATTGTGATTTGGATGTATAGGATCATCATAGTTTTATTATTACCTCTTGTAGAGCAGATTTGAGATGATGTTCCACGAACTAGAGTCCTTTGCGTCACAGCACGAACTCACGAACTGATCTCCTCAGCGCTGCAATACGAACCAAAGTTATTAAACCCGGCCCGGTTATTGACCCGGTCGAGGTACTGGATCACTGGTTCAACCAGTGAGTTACTGATTCAACCGCATGACCCGGTAAGTATATGTAAATTTACAATTTATATTAAAAAAACTATAAATGTACTTAAATACTGTAGAAAACATATACTAATTTCAAATATTTTAATATGAAAATAATAAATTACACATCATTGTCCAACAAAAGATCAATCAAACATATAATATTTGTGATACTAGTGTTTCAGGTTCAGTAAACGACATTTCTAACTATAAATCAAATCAAAATTCCCTACATATTGCATAATCAAGATAATATAGTGTTGTAGGTACATAATCTATGTAAGTTAATAAGTTACAAATCACTCAAATATTTCAGAAGAAAACAAATCATTTGTGTTTGAGAGTAAAAAAAAAAAGACATTAATTTATGAAAATAAATTAGTTTTTTTTTATAGACCAGGCCGGGTCACCGGTTGAATCGACCGGGTCACTGGTTTTTACGAAAACCGACTGGGTTGCACCGGGTCACATCGGTTCTGTAACATGGCCGGTCCAATATAAAAACCGGACCGGTTACATGACCAGTTCACCGGTTTCCGGGTCGACCCGGCCAGGTCGGTCCAGTTTTTATAACATTGGTACGAACAGCCTCCTTGAAACTAGACTGTGGCAAATCTTCCAGACTATGTCTCAAGGGGAAATAGAAAGTGTGTGGACACTCTCTCACTTTCAGGGAGATGACCTTACGTCAGTCTCTGCAACCACCAAATGAAGACTTAAGAGGCTGATGACTATAAGTGCAGAATATATATGGGTTCCAAGAAACCCTAGCCTTAAGCAGATTGAGTTTTAGGTTTCTTGGGCTCTTCTTATACATTAGACCATATTGGGCTTTAGTGAAAGAGCAAAACCCAACAATCTCTCACTTGCTCTTGAGTATAAGCTTGAGCCCTAAGCCTAAGTCCATGTATCCCAATAGTCGTCATCAACTGAAATTGTCTCATCCCGTTTCTTGAGCTAGCCTGAGGATCTACCACCTGTTATTAAACAAGGCTCTTGATAATCAACGAATGATTATCTAATTCGGTGTTGTTCCACTAAAAGCCTGAACTTGAACTCCAAGATTAATAACACTTATAACACGAATATGCATCGCCCCTTTGTAGAATGTCTATAATTGATTGACAAGTTTTCTGTAACTCAATTAATTATTTATTCCCTTGACTATGATAGTTTCTCTAATGAATTACATGCACTGGCCAGTGTCTTTAATTTTCAAGTACCGAAACATATCAAAGGGACATATCCTACAAATTCTATGTTGTTTATCTCATAAATACCGTTAATAAATAATCTCACTCTCAAAATACCGAGTTATTGGCCGTCAATAGATCGAACCTCCAAGGGAAGATTCTACACGAGATCTGCGCACCAAGAGGTAATTGAAAAACGAGAATGATTCGGTAAGCATATCAATATACTAGGTCCTAAACCGCTTCCGTATAAATCCAATAGTTGCTACAACTATTGCCTCCTTGAATACCCATATAACGAAATACTTCACCTCTTAAGAGATATAGATATAGCTATTACTCCATCATAGCTCAGATATTTTTTTTATTTGACCACTAGCTACAATATATCTTAACAAATTAAAGAAATACAAATTCTAACAAAATTATATTTATTTTCAAAATTTGTAATATTCAAATGTTAGTATGTCAAATGTTTTTCATATGATGAGTTTCATTTGTTTTAAAATTATAATTTATTTTAATCTAATCAGATGAGTTTTTTTATTAAAAACTTAATACATAAATTTATTAAAATATATAAATTTAATTTTAAAAATATATCAAATAAAAATTCAAACTAATTAAAATATAATCCATAAATATAATCAAATATGAATTATTATAAATTATGATTTATATATATAATCAAATGTGTTTAGGATTTATGATTAAATCTAGAATTAAAATTTATAACAAAATCATCAAAATACATCAAATTATAAATAATGGTACATGTGCGTATTTATAATTTAAAATAATGGTACATGTGCATATATAACTTGCATATTATTTTAATGATTATATATAGAAGTAGTCAAATTATAAAAAATTTATTCCTACCTCAAGATAACTTGCATCTTATTTTATTATAATCTAACTAATTCTAAATACTGGTATATGTGCATATATAACTTGAATAGGAAATTATCAACTTCCAATCAGTGTAAGGACAATTTTTTTTTCTTCTAATTATTAACCGTTAGCTAGTTTTATTTACATTGGTATAACTTATTGGAAATCAGAGTTCACATGAACCGTTAGAAACAAAGAAAATTATTGATTAATAATGAAATGTAAGAGTTCTTATATTTACAATAGTGTAAAATGATTTGTCTTATAAATATATTTAAGCTATCGAAATAGAGAAAGGTTATACTTACAACTTTTTTTCTTCAACCTCTTACAACCATATCTTAACACTATTGATTTCTGTCAATCAACGGTTATGATTTTCGCAAATTAAACTCATTAATTAATTATTAATTCACAATAAATGATAACCGTTGATTGACAGAAATCAACGGTATTAAGATATGGTTGTAAGAAGTTATAAAAAAAAATGGTTGTAAGTATAACATTCATCATCAGAATAAATTAATTGATGAAAAATAATTATTATTATTTTATTAGAAGACAATATATATGACCATGTATGAACCATGCCAGTAGTTTAAGATATATACCAGTTAATTCTATCCCCTTAAAAATAGTGGCTATTGTTATTCTCTATCAAACACCGACACTTCAGAAATCCTAACGTGTCGTGTCTGACACTTCTCGACACTCTTGGATACTCCGACCCTCCCCGACACTCCAACACGCATTATAGAAATTCAGAAAAATGTACAAAAGTTGCGTTGCGTTGAGTTTTTAGCTCCAACTATTAGATTTGTTATATTACGATTACCATTTTATTGAGTTTAATATAAATATTTGGGATATCTTATGTTTCTTTACAAAATTTATGAATATTATAAGTTTAGATTCATTTTTTTGTTAAATTATTGAATATTAAAGATAATATACACTACATAAATTAAAAATATTATTTAATATCAAAACGTGTCGAAATCTAACATTTTTTAAAGTTAACGTGTCAGTGTCAGAGTGTCGTGTCGTATCGTGTCACGTGTTCCGTATCCGTATCAGTACTACACAGGTTATTCTATTGACAGAATATTAGGTCCAACCTGCATCTTTCATCAATAATCGGTCAAATATCATAAATTAAACTCGGATAAAGGGTAATAGCTGCTATACAGCATTATATTTGTCAAATGAGAAGCGGAGCGCCGCAACGCGCAATAATTATTCAAAAGTAAGACTGCCTGAGTTAGTAATTTTATGAAGATTAAAAACTTTCCTCGTGTTGATTTCGCGTCCTTTTCTTTAAATATAATTGTGCGGGAAACTAATAAAAATAAACTAATATAATTTAATAAATGCATTGTATCTGATTGAATCTATATAGCGTCACCTAGTCACCCAACGCGATTTTAATTGATGATATTTTGAGCCACTTTGACGTATTTTTTTATATTAAAAATTATTTTTAAATTAAAATTAAAATTAAGAGTTTAAAAAAAGTTAAAAACTGTTTATGGTTATATTAAATTTTAAGTTTAAAATTATTTTAAAGCTCAAGTTAAAAATGAATTATTTAGTAAAATAATTTTTGTAAGTTATATTTTCGTAAGTTCTATTTATATAATAAACACAAATATAATAAAAATTAAAAGATAAAGGTTTTAAAGGAAAAAATAAATTTAAGAATAAATAAAATATAATTTATTTATTATTTTTAGTGACGTTCTTAATATTTTGAAGGGGAAGAGGAGATTATATGATTCATTACTAGAATAGAGAGGAAAATATGTAAATACAATTTTTTTAATTATTACATAATTAGAAAAAATATGAAAACTCCAAAAAAAATTGAAGTACATCCTAAAAGAAGTCCCTAGAAGTTTTTTTTTATGATAAGAGGCTTCATAAAAAAAATTTATATGATAAAAAGATATTTGATTAAGCTTTTTCGAAAAAAAAAAAAAACAGCCACCAAATAAAAACTTTGACGATTCAATAAATCAAAGATGAGGTTATACATGAAGAGGTCTTCTGATTACATGTCACAATTTGCTTTATTATTCATGAAGACAAACCGTGAATCATGTATCTAAATATATATTATTATATTTTTCTTATCTCCTGCTTACCACATCCGTGAATTACTTCAAAGTATAATATTAAGGGGTTTTATTAATCTCATTTAACATAAGATAGTTATCTTATGTTGTAGAGAAAAAATAGGTGGATCCCACCATTACAAGAAAAAAGAAAAAAGAAGAAAAAAGAGGGGTACGAAAATCGAAGTGAGAGAACATGAGAGAAGATATCTTATGTAAAAGGAGAGTAATATTTTCCAATATTAAGTAGTCTCCATTCATATATATATATATATATATATATATATTCTGCAACGATGAGAGATGGGAAATTATGCAACAAATATATTTGTACTAAGATGTGCATGCAGATCCAGACATTTAAAAAAAAAAAAATCAGGATCCACTTACGTATTCTGACTTTCTAAGTGTTATTGCAAAATTTCTCATGTATAACAACTTAAGAAGTATTAAAGTATATATATATATATATATATATATATATATATATATATATATATATATATATAATTTGGGATTTATTATTCTTATATTACATAAGATATAATCTATCTCCTACATACACAAATTCAAGATAGATGCCACTTTACCTTTTTTTTTTCTCTTCCATTAACAGTTGATCTCACATGCACAAATGAGTCTGTATGAGATAATACTTATCTTCTACTGCATGAGAAAATTATTACCCAAATAATTTTATGATTAAAGGGTATGCGTGAGAGAAGAAGAGAGACAAAGGACTTCCTTGATGAAAGGAGTAGTGGCGGTCCGGTGAGAGAAAATGAGAACGTAAAGAGAGAAAAGAGAGAATGGTGGTGGTTTGTGGGTGAACTCGAGAGTGAGAGAGAGTGTGGTCCAAGACTCCAATGATGTGAGAAGAGTGTAGAAGTGATATGGCGGGTGTGAGAGAAGGGGAGATTGGGCCGAGCGGATGTGGTATTTTGATATCAGCGATACAAAGGCTGTTATTTGGCAGATGTGGCTCTGTTGTTTGGTTGGGCTGGCTTGGAAGCGTACCAGTAGCGGGCCAGGTTAAAGGCTCTTGTAAGCCAATCCGGTCCAGTTTCATCCTTAATTACAAGATTTTGATCTATGTGTGGTATGCCTCTTATGTATTTGGGCCTATTCTTGATTCTGCTGGGCCTGTTAGCGTACGTTGGAGCCGATGGGCCGAGATTGTCATTATGGGTTGCTTCAATAAATTAAAGCGTTTAATATTTTTTAATGTAATTGAGTTCTCTTTATTCCAACTTCCCAGGGTCATTTATCATTATTTTTTTTTGTTTGGAGTGATCCATATATAGTACTTACAGTTACTTGCTTCGTTGAATTTTTATTTTCCAGCCACATGAACAGAAAAAAGTGAGCTTTATTTTCATCAAATATCACAAATAAAAAGAAAAGAAATGCAAAACACGGTAAATTAAAAAATATAATCAATCATAAATGATATATTTATCATCATTTACAACAAAAGGTAATAAAAAAATAAAATAATTATTTACAAATATAATTTTTTTTAATGAATGAATCTCATAACATTATTTACTAGAATCATAAAGTTTATTTTCTTTTTTGAGAAAATTCTTGAACCACAGTGCCGAGAGTTTTTGATATCTTTTCAAGCCATTTTTGTAATCCACAAAGGTCATTCCGAATCGCACCGTATAGCCCGAAGACCATTCGAAATTATCAAACAAAGACCATACATAATATCCCCTTACGTTCACACCCTCCCTGTCATACATAAATAAATTAAAGTAAGTAAATTAAATTAAATACATGTTAAATTATATGATAAAAATACATGAAAACCCTTTTAAAAAAATATAGAAGAATACTTTACCTAATTGCAGATCGAAGATAAAAGAGATGACGATAATGATAATCAATTCGGAAAGTATCCATAAGGGACTCCTCAACTGATACGGTTGGATCATCGAATTCATTTATACCTACAAGTAAATATATATGTATAATGCAAATTGTCATTAAAAAGAACAAAGAAAACCATGTATGGTGATTTATAATATTGCACTCAAGAAAACTAAATAGGTTATATAAACAGACAATATTACTTACCATTTTCAGTTATGTAAATTAAAGGGTTATTGTACTTTTCCTTGGTATATAACAAAAGGTCACGAATTCCTCGTGGATAAACATACAACCAATCGGAAGCAATCTGCATATATAATTATAAAAAAGGGTTAGTTTAATATTTTTTTAAAATGGATTAAACTTATAAAGCAATTACAAATTAGGTGGCTATACACGTACCTTTATACCTATCGGTTTCCCATCACGCTCAACTACAATAAAGCACAAATATATATATATAAGATAAGTCATTATCAACCTTGAT
This sequence comes from Gastrolobium bilobum, assembly GCF_033153095.1. Lineage (NCBI taxonomy): Eukaryota > Viridiplantae > Streptophyta > Magnoliopsida > Fabales > Fabaceae > Gastrolobium > Gastrolobium bilobum. The sequence goes on along the minus strand of NW_026897251.1, from coordinate 22,886 downwards.
CAAATTCAATGTTTATATGCGGTATATGATAAAAGGTAATAGATTGGTATCCTTACATGCAGGATTGACCAGATCATCTGTTTGGTAATTAGGTCTAGCGTTGCTCAGATGAGGTGCGTCAGAGGCATAAGTTGATGAGTAATAGTTTAGACCAATAAAATCAAATGAACCAATGAGTAGTCTCGATTGCTCTGTGGTAAACTTTGGTAATCGCGTTCTCACGAGAGATCGCATGCTTTTTGGATAGTCTCCTGATGTTAGTGGATCCATATACCTAAAATCAAATAAGCTTTGAATTCAACTTTCCATTCAACAAATCATGGACCTTTTATTACAAAAATAAAAATGGGAAATGTTTTTCTCATGTTGCATGAGACAAATTGTCTCGTGCAACACACAAAAAAGTGAATAGGACCCATTAAGAAGAAGAGAGAAAGAAAAAAAAACGAATCATATTGACTTTTTGTGTGTTGCACGAGACAATATGTCTTATGCAACATGAGAAAAACATATCCCAAATAAAAATAGCGAGTTTCACTTAGTCAAGAGAGGAAGAGGAGCTCTTACCATCCATACATGAACTCAATTGCTCTTTCAGCAGCCTTTTGATCAGATTTGGAATCAGAGAGTGGCAAGTACCAGTTTGCTACCAAGGTTATGCCTATCGAACCCTTTTGAGATGCCTGCACACACACGTATTCAAATATTTTGGTTTATTATAAGTATTCTTTTTAAAAAAATTAAAAAATTAAAAAACAACACCTATCAATAGTTACACTTTTTTTTTTTATCATTCCTCTAATTCAAAAATAATTAACATAGTAAAACCTAATATAGTTTAAAAGTACATGGTTATTATCATCAAAGTGTAACGAACCTGATACTTGGTCTTGTACACACGAACAGCTGTTGCATGAGCAAGAAGTTGATAGTGTGTAACCAAATAAGGCTCTGTTGAAGAATCGCCACCAGTACAATTTAGATTCAACCAAGCTGAACAACGACCTGGTGCCATTCTCCCATTTGCATAGCCATTATTGCTATAACTCCATGGCTCATTCAAAGTAACCCAATATTTCACCCTATCACCAAATTCCTTGAAGCAAAGATCCGCATAGTCCCGAAAATCTTTTCTGAAGAATAATAAGTTTGTTTAAAAGATTATAATCATATCTAGGTATTGAATTTGTTAAACACGCAATAAGTTTTTACTTTGGAATTGAAACTCACACTATGCGAGGGCTTAAGAAGCCACCGTACTCATCTTCTAAGGCTTGGGGAAGATCCCAATGAAAAAGAGTCACAAATGGTTGTATACCTGTAATTGTTGATATTTAATTCATTATGATTATCAACAAGAGAATAAGTCAAAAGGAAAAATACAATAAGAAATTGATTCAGTTGAGTTTGGGTTGTAACCATTAGCCACTAGCTCGTTGATGAGGTTGTTGTAATAATTTATTCCTTCTTGATTTATACCTCCGCTTAGCTTTCCATCTGTGGAAATAAAGTTCATAAAAGATTAATTTTAATTGTTCAACTTAAATGAAAAATCCAACAGAATTCGTTGTTCAACGTTTGACTTACTTGGCAATATTCTTGACCATGATATGGAGAATCTGTATGAATCCAAGTTCATATCCTTAATGATCCCAACATCTTCCTATAATATATATATGGACAAAAACGTATTATATATTGTACCGAAAATCAAAATCAAAATCAAAATACAAAATAAACCACTCAAGGAAGTCTATTTAATGTCCATTTATCTAACTTTCAATTTGATCAATTCAAATTTTGTTAGTCGGGTCGAATTCCATCGAGTTTCTTTAAGTGATCTGTTTGTTTTATTACGTTATAATTTACCAGTTCATAAAATACAAGTATTAGTTATGTTTTATAATTACGAATTTCACATTTTTCAACATACATCATTCAGTTTAGACGCAACCATACCTTGTAGTGGTTATATGTGTCAATGGCTACATCTCCATTGCTTCTATCCTTTATCTTTTCTGCATGCAAATTCAAGGTGTACAAAATTGTAAATTACGCTTATGAAGATATAAAATAACGCTTTTTCTATTGCTACTGACGAGTGACGACGCTGTTGTAAGACATGCATGATGTTTTCGCCAATTATTTTATATGGTTATTAATTAAACTATAAAAGATAACATGCAAAGCTTAATAATTTCCCTTCCCCATATCTTGGAAAGAAAGAAAAAATAAAATAAAATTGAGATACTGTATATATACCTGGATGTTCATGGGTGAAGGTGTCCCATATGCTTGGTCCTCTACCACCTTCCATTGCTGCACCTTCGAACTATACATAAATAAATATACATATCATAAACACAACATAATATATCAATATCAGAGTCTAAAAAATAAAGTGAACAAATAAACATTAATGTAAGAAGATTAATTATATACTTGGTACGACGAGGATCCTGCCCCAAAGATGAAACCTGGAGGGAAACTGTTTCGATTCAACGAAGCAACGTCAAGAATAGGCTCAACTGCAACAGTTTCTATGCAATTAACATTGGATTTGCTAATCACAAGAACAAAAGCAATGAAGCCGAGTAAGTAAAAGCCTTTGCGTGCCATGTTGATGATTCTGCTTAATCTTTCTCTGTTTTCTGTCACTTATGATTTTGCTTAATCGCTTTAATTTTGGCGTAAATGCATGATATTATATATAGGAGGCTAGCCAGCTAATAAGATTATATTATTATTTCCGGAGATATTGAGAAACTGTGTCCCATACGCTCCAATGTTGGAAAAAGATATTCAAAGTCGGTCCCTTTAGACCAGTTCAAACTTCAAAGTGGAAAATAAAATATGGCGGCCATATTTTATATCATGTTCAAATCGACAATTAATATTTTCCTTGTAAGTTCTTATCTTAATAGAAATAAGAACTACATTACGTGAACATGATGTGTTTGGCTGATCACGGACAGTACATGCAATAAATATAATTGAGTGAAAAAATAAACTCAATTTATACTCAAAATATATCATTAAAAATAAATAAATACCTAAGAGACGTTTCAAAGAGGTAGTTTCTCAACTAGTAATTAAGAATATTAATTAAGAGTTTATCACTGAAAGAAAAATATTTCAAACACATTAAACGCGTATCAATATGAAGGCCAAATCATGAAAAGTGCTGAAAGTGAAGCTTTCCGTTTTGTTAGCATAGCAGGTGTGTTTTTGTTTGGTATTGTATTGAGGTTGTCAAGTGTTAGACGGTCCACAATTTGACTAATATGCTTTTGTGGGTAAACCTATTTATCCACCCCACATTATTTTCAAATTGTTTATTAAACTGTTTTCTTCGTCTTCTTTTTTTTAAACATTTATTTAACTGTTTTCTTTTCGTCATTGGCAATTTTTTTCATATATACCAACCGGTGCCCGAAGTTTAGACGGATCTGATTAATTATCCGTTTAGTATTATTCATATAGAAATTCTAAATATAATGGTGTTTCCTACATATAAGTGCCTATAGAGCAAGTGTTATTAACATGTAAGCACTGTGTTTATTTAGTATTTTAACGAAGAAAACGTGCTTTTGAAAAGATCATGCGTTCCATGCCTGTTTGATGCTATACACATGCATGTAATTAACAAAGGGTTTAAAGTTTCAAAGGTTACTTTAGATAATTTTATCTAATGTTCATTAAAATACACACAAAAATATATATGGGGTTCATATGGACTCGTGTAAAGAGAAAAGAGAGAAAAAAAAAAAATGGACACCATACATTAAAATAAATAAAATTATTTAAAGTAATTTTAGAAATTTTAAACTCACAAGTGTGAAAAAAAAATGAATTATTAATTTTTTTAAAAAAAAAAAGCATATTACCAAAAATGCTCAACAACTACTTAGTTGGTTACAGTACTGAAGCTAACTAATGAATACCAAGCCGGCTAAAACGGCTAAACCCGATGTATAAAAGGTAGAATATATAAACATAAAACAAACAAATGGCAAAATAAATATAAATCATTAAAAATATCTTCACTCAATATCTTAAAATTTTGATTAAAAAAATTCTTTACATAAGAATATCAGAGCTTCAACAATGCAAGTGATGTTAATTTCAATGAATTCTTCAAAATTATTCATTTATGAAATGTCTATATATACCAAACTGTCCACGCTATCAGATTGTAATAAAATAACATTCATGTTTATCTCTTTCATTAATTTTCGGAGTTAATCAGTCAAATCAAATCCGTGATATTAGTATAACAGATGTTTTTTTTTTTTTTTTGGATTACTTAGTATAACAGATGTTTGATAAGGGGATTATTTTGAAAAACTCAGGAAAGTGGGAGTGATTTTTAATAAGGGTGTTCGTGGTCTGAATTGAATCAGTTTTGGAAGAAAAAATGATCTGATTCAATCCCTTGGTTTGATCATGTAATCATTCATTCAGTTTGAATTTTTTTCAAATCCGATCCAATCCAATTTTTTTCAGTTTAAATTGGATCGATTTTCGGTTTTTGAAAAATTCTAAAATTTATTTCATAATTATTTTGCAAATAACATCTTTTGTATATGTTGGCTTTGTAATTTTATTTTTTTTGAAATACAAAAGCGTAAATGAAAATATAGTTTTTGTTTTGGGCAATGAGATATGAAGCTCTACACAGATAAAATTTTGTTGATGAGATGTGACTAGGTTTTTTATTGGATGTAGTTGATGAGTTAATGAGTCTTGAGTTTAGAAATTTTTGGACTATGATTGGTGAAAGACCCAAGTAGATAGAGGAGAATTAATATATTAGATCGGTTTTCATTAATCAATTCAAAATCTGATCCAATCCAATTAAAATTTGCGAATTTTTTTTCAGTTTTTGATTTTTCAATTTTTGGTTTATTCGATTATCAATTTTTCGATTTGGTCACCGCAATTTGAATCGGTTTGAATTAGTCGATGAACACTCATTTTTAAGAATATTATATTTGAAAGCACGTTTTAAAAAATTTTCACTGAAAAGTGATTTGTCCGGAATTCTATTTTATTTGTATTTTTTAAATTAAAATATTATCAAAAAATATCACTCAGAAGATTACATTCTTGACTTCCTAAAAGGTGGGAAAGTGAAACACAATTTTTATGATGAAAATAACCCTGTCATATCTGTGGACTCCCTCTTCATAGAAGGATCATCTCCATTTGGACGATTTATAGGCGATTCGTTTACATTATCCTTCATGCCCATCTTCTTGCTGCCTCTTTCGCTAAGTTCTTTTGATCACAAATTTTACGCGCAGTTTCTGGGCAAAAATATAACCAACTTGTAGTTAGGCTGCCTTTGAAGAATAGAGTCAGACACTAATTGATAAACAGATACTTAACAAACCTAAAAAAGGCAAAATCCTACAACCCATTTGAAACTGAAGCATTTCGTAGAAAGATTCAGCAAAGTGAGGGCATTAAAGGAAAAATCATAAAATGAAAGCTTCAAGGATACACTATTATGAAAATCTCGACTCAGATAACGTGAGAGTGGGGAGAGAGGCTTTGAAGAAAATTAAGGTTATTTTTACAAATGGTCCACATCCCCAATAATATTTTATAATAAATCAAATATTGATTTAGAAAAATTGATTTAATATTTATGAAAATATTTTAGCCTTCCAAACAACTTTTTGATAATATCCCCGTAAAAATAACTTTCTTAGCATATTTCTCAGATAAAAAAAAAAAAATTCTCCTATATCAAACTCTCTTTAAGTGTTTCTTGTCAACATTCATGTTACATGCTTAAGTGCTTCAAACTTCTAACTTTACTTCGTTGCTTAGCTACCTCAACATAAATTAACATTCTTAATTATCTTACTTCATTAACTAAACCCACACACAAATATATGGGCTTTGCATGTCTGTTGTCACTGCAAAATTTTATTGGACGAGGATACGGAACCGTAACTTAGTGTTGCTTCAGAAATAATTTTATTGGACGAGAATACGGAACCGTAACTTAGTGTTGTTGCAGAAATTTCTTTTGCAGTGACGGAGAGCTACAAAATCTCAAATATATATACATATTCATAATTTATTTTCTTCAAAGCCAGCAGCAAAGATGATTAGATTTAATAATTTTCTCATTTTATGGGAGTATTATTTATATTTTATGCAAAAATAATAATACTTTTGTCACAAATACAACAAAATATTCTCTCATCAAAGCATTCTTTCTTATTTTACCAAAATATTCTTTCCTATTTTATCAAAATATTTTCTATCATCTCTTTTTGTGTCGGTGGCAGGGACTATTATTTCTTGTGCCTCAACTTTAGAAATAATACTCCCTTATTTTATTCAACCAAAGCAAAAGGCCATGATTTTATACCAAAAAAAGAAAAGCAAAAGGCCATGACTACGCATGAATCAGTAGTGGTTTAAGTACTAATTTTTTGTACAATCATGGACAAGAAAGTTTGTATTTCCTTATCGTTAATAGAATCTTAATCGCTCAGCATTCATAATTTTTTAAGTTACACGTTCTATGTGAGCTTTTCAATCAGTTATGGCTTTAGTTAATAAATTTATAAAATTTATTGTGAAATCAATCGTTATTAAATGATTCGAAACCCGTTAGGTTGATTTGTTGCCCTTTCAAATCAATCACTATATTTATAATTTTTTAAAGGGTTTATCCATCGTTTTTTAATCAGCTTGAAATAAAGCTAACTTCTTCAACCCAAAATTATAATATTTTAGAGTTGGGAAAATTGATAAAGAATATTTTTAAAATAAAAAATGATTTGTCATTATTTTCCAATACAAATGAGATCGAACAAATAACTTAATATAGCTTATTCAAATCTCTCACCGCTAAATCAAATCTAATGACTTATGATTTGTCATTTTAAAGGAGGTAAGTTGTGTTATATTAGCTGCTAATTAAATTTTTTTCTCTCCTAATAAGTTATCGACTGACGTAAAAAGTGAAAAAAATATAACTTTAATATTATAACTAGTTATATCTTGTTTTCTTTAAATGATACAACTTGTTTTCTTTAAAATGACAAAAAAATTTCCATTTAAAATTTTTATTTATTTTTTGTTAATGAATATTATCAAAACTCTCTTCTTTAATTTTCTCAATCCCCACAATAATAATGTAGTTTTGAGGTTGACAGATATAACTTTATTTAAAGTTAATAACGATAAACACTTTTTTAAATATCTAAAATACCCTTCATAATCCAAGGACACTTCATCTGTAGAGACAGGAATAAATGTGCCCACTGGCTAGCAAAACTATCATTGAGTTCAGGGATCACAAGGACCAACATTGATACTCCTCCTCCGGAAATGATCAGCCTTTTATCAAAGGAGCTCTCCAATGACCAAACTTGGTCCTCCACGATCTACTCTTAGTTTTCTTTTTTGCTTCCTGGCTAACTGCCCACCATATGTACTAAAAAAAAAAAAAATACCCTTCATCAATTTTTTCAATTCTCAAAATAACATATTTTTAAGGTTGCAAGGTGAAAAAAATTTTATCTAAAGATTTTTTATTTTTTTAGATATTTCAATCTGTTCATCGCTTCACGATTAGTCCGATTCGAGGCAAGTCCTGAAATTAAAGCTTTAAATCCCTCCCAAAAATAATACTATGAGAGATCACATATATGCTCTCACCTAGGGATGAAAGTGGACTGGGCTGGACCAAGCTTTGTCTCGAAAAGTCCAGCCTACGTCAAAAATTTTTAATTTGGCTTGCCCAAGCTTAATACGAGTCTAACGGTTAGCCTGACTTGACCCGTTTATAAAAAAATAAATGACCTGGCCTAGCCCGTTAGCTTGTTAATTTTTAACTTCCAAACAGAACCATGAATCAACTTTACAAAATACTCAAATTCTGTTGCTAAACCAAAAATCGTAATTTCAACGTCCAAACAGAATCATGAATCATAACAAAACTTATACAATCTGCATTTAAGTCAATTTCAAAGCAAAATGCTCAAACTAAATAACATATACTTCATCAGATCCAACAAACAAATCTATACTATGTAAATTAAAATAACTATATGAATCCAATAAACATATCATGATGCTTGTAATAAGTATAACATCTTCCAAAAAACTTTTAATATATTCATATACACAATCTAACATGCTGAGATGTTGGTTCCTCTTACATAAGAAATAAAGTCATATTTCTATTAAAATATAATCGAATATAATTAAGTTATAAATAATTGTAATTGATTAAATTTATTTTTTTTATTTTTTCTTCAAGTCATACTTATTCTATTTTATTTTATTTAAAATAAATAATACAATATAGGTCGGCCTGTAGGCTTATAGGCCAGGCCTTGTGAAAGTGAGCCTACGACCTTTTTATTAAACAAGCTTTTTTTCAAAGCCCAAACTCGACCTATTTTGTGAAATATACTATATCAGGCCTAGCCTGACGTAGGCCAAACCGTAGGCCCGTGTAGGCCAGCCCGACCCAGTTTCACCCCTTCTCCCCCATGTCTCCTCAATTTCCTAATTCCAATTAAGCTATCATCATTTAGTTAGATAAGCCCTTTTTCAAATATGTGTAATGTTATTCTCCAATTAAAATTTGGGATTTATAATCCTCCTGTGATAGAAAATAGTTTAGGTTATATCATAGAAATAAATCAGGCTCCATAATTTTATTTTATTTTTTTAAAAAGAAAAAAACTGTTGTAACAATACCCAAAGGATATGATTTTGATTTCCTGCAACGTGATTTTTCCATTTCCCTTAAAATTTATGGTTTTTTTAGACCTAGGGCCACCACGTGTCCACATCAGCTCTTTCGTTGTTTTTGGTTTTGGTGGTTATCACTTATCTCAAGCAACCCAAAAATTTCTTGCACTTAACCCATTGCTGAAATTTTGCGCTACCCACAATTGACTTGCTAACGGACAAACACCTAGGTACAATATTAGCCTATCATAAGTCCACATGCAAGCCTATCTCAAATCAGAACTAGTCTTGCCTATATAATAATGTGAACATCAGAATCTGTGCAGATATTCAAAATGATAATATATAAACATTGATTTCAGTTTTACGAAAAAAAAAAACTTGTTTGACACTTAATGTTTTGTGAAAAAATTTCAAAAACAGTTTCTAATTTTTAGTTTTTAAAACAGATTTTAGAGAACACCTTTTAAGTGTTTTTGTTTTAGTTTTCAACTTTTGTTCTTAAAGAAAGAAAAACACGGAGAAGTCATAGTTTTTATTAATGGCAAAACTGTAAATAATAAGAGATTTTAAATGTGGACTCTTCAATAACCCTTCCTTTCTTTAATTCGCTTTTTCTTCTTCGTCTCATTTTAATATTTCTTTTTCCTTGTTTTGCTTAATTTTTTGTTTTTTTGATTATATACTCTGGGCAAGTTCTAACTTCTGCATACGTTTGCTATTTTCAATTCGATCATTGTTTAACCTGATTTTTTTTTTCTGGGTTAAGTTTTTACATTTGAGCATTTGATTATGATGATGTCCTTGGAGTTCTTAACGTCCTTGTAGAAAGAAGCTGAGGACAGTGGCAAAGAGGAGAGAGAAAGAGGCAGTAAAGGAGAAAGAGAAAAATACCACAAATAAGCTGAGGACAGTGGCAAAGGTAATTTTACGATAATTTGAAGGGGGAAGGATTTCACCCGAGATAAATTATATTTTCTGAACTAAAAACATGTTATTTTGGGATAAAAATTAATATATTTTTATAATTCTAATATATTATAGGGTTATATTAGTTTTTATCATTATAATTTTTTAATCTTATCGTTTTGAACTCGAGATAATTTTATCTCTAGTGACAATTATCTCCGATGACCGGAGAAATAATTTTCTCTGTTTTGAAACGTTCTTGGTGTTGAGTTTGCCTGTACATTAAAAGCTTGCAATTAAATAAGGGAAGCGATCTTTATACACTCTTGATTGAAATATATGACCGATCATACTTAATGTAGTTTATAAAAGTTTGTAAATAAAAAGTATGTGAATATAATCTTCTTCTTAAATAAATAGTTGAATAAGTATTGTATTTTAATGGTAAACCTAGTTTGTTTGTTTTTTGTTTTTTGAATTTCAATTTTTTCATGGAGAAGGAGAAAATTTTATTATGTTAAAGACATATTTTATGTGAGGTTCACATATATTAAAAAAATAAAAAAATAAAAGAAAACATTACACAAAAATTGAAGGATCACTAGTAGAAAAAAAAAACTCTCCTACGACAAGATAGTTTTTTTTTTTTTTTTTTAGCTTAAAAGCTTCTTTCAAGTAAAGGCCGAAAAAACTCCTTAACAAATAAGCCAACCAGTTACGCTTCACCGAACTCTTGTAGCGCGACGGTGACACTGATCGGTTTGTAGCCCCAACTTTTGTAGGAGAAGACAACCTTCTGATTTTGGGATTAATGTTTTTCCGTAAAAACAATTGTAACTCCAAAACTATGTAGTTTTGGATTTTGAGAAAAAATTATAGGATATTTTAATAGAATGTACTATACAAGATAAAAGTAAATTTTTTAAAATATCCTAATTTTATTTAAGGAAATCTAAAATGACATTATTTTATAATTACATCTAACTGTTGGTGCAGGATTAAAAAAAAATCCTTAAATCCTAACTGATGTGTTGGGCCGTGCACGGGGAGAGAATGCCAACTATGGATCAATTGAGCAGGAACATTAAGTGGGCTAATCAAACCCAAAATCTTAAGGCATTAGGTGCACGGGTCCTTCCACTTATATGATGCTTACTTAATCCATTCTTAATCTATGTGGAACTCTTTCACTCAATCATTCACACTTAGATTCTTCAATATCTCCCCCTCAAGTGTGAGTTCTAGGCCCACATTCTTTCCCCTCAAGGAGAAGCTTCTTCAATTATTCATGGCATTCATCAATGCTTGGCTTCTTATCAAACATGGGCTCTTCCATCAAGGCTTGGTTGCACTCATCAAAACCTTGGCTTCCTTTATCAAGACATACTCGGATCACCACAGGCCAATCCACCATTAGCTCTGATACCACTATTGGGAACTCAGTTCCCTCAACTCGGCTAAGAAACCTTTTGCGGAAGTCAGTCAACAAGATCCTAGATCTCGGATTTCGACAATCTTACCTCGGCTTGAACTTCACCAAGTCGGACAGCGCATCGAAAAAACTAAAATGCAAAGGAGAGAGAGAGAGAGAGAGAACACAAGCATACCTTTAACGTGAAAAAAACTTCTCCAATAAAGAAGTAAAAATTCACGGGACCTAGTCTAGTTCAAACGTCTACTCTAATAATAATGGATACAAAGAATCAAGATTCACCAATGTGGTGATTAACCCAACAACCTCTCCACTAGAGGTCAAACTCACTCTGGAGGTCTCTCAAATACAAAGCTCAAAAATTTGCTCACAAATCTCTCAATAGTCTTCTCTTTTGTTCTAACCTAACCTCCATCCACAACTAATGAATATATAAAGGAGGTAAAATTTAGGGTTACGATTTTTTGGAAAATCCTCAATGGACTTGGGCTTAGCATTGAAGGAGAAAGCCTAACATGATGTGCCCATGATCTATAAAATGTATCGATTAAAAAAATTTGATTCTTAATTTTATTTTATTTTTTTAAATATCCAATAGATTGATCAGGGAAGTTTTTCCCCCTTGTTTTTGCCACGCTAACAGTAAATTTTGTCAAAATGTCACGCTGCATCCTTAACTGTCGTTGAAGAAGTCTGAAAATAATTAAGAGTTAAGATAAGATAATGCAAATTAGTTATATATTCAGACTTCTTCAACGACGGCTAAGGGTGCAGCGTGGCATTTTGGCAAAATTTACTGTTGGCGTGGCAGTCTGGTAAATTTTTTTGCCAAGTGTGGCAAAATGGTCACTCTTCGTTTTCTTGCACATTTTTACGGAGGTCATTTTTTTACCAAAAAAAAAAAGAATTTTATTATGAATATTACATTCTTAATCAAACAAATACGCTATTTAAATACAATCTATTGGAAAGAAAAAAATTAATATCATAATAAGCTTCTTAGCATTCATGCACTGTATTCTTAAAACAAGTTAGTGAAACGACAGCGACTTTAGTTCGTCTCTCTTCATATGTGCATACGTGGTGTTTGCTGAAATGCTTGAACAGCCATCGGGGAGTGTAAAGAACCTTGGGATACACCACCCCAAAAGCTAGCTCAAAGGGTGGGAGTGCTCAAGGCCTTATAAACTCCACATTAGTTTCTCTTCAGATAAAATATGGTACCAAATGATTGGTTTGCTCTATTAATTGGTTGCCTTTAAATAGGCTTAAATTACATACAAATAATCAACAAACTATAAAACAAAACTAACTAACCTACGAGCCTAGAAGCTGATCGTGAAACAAGCTAACAGCATCGAATAAGATGCTAACAATACTACAACTAGGATATCAAGCTAACAACTAGGAAACAACTAGGATTACAAGGAAACCGAATATATTCTGCTAACCGAATATATTCTTTCAACTCTCCCCCTCAAGTTGGAGCATGTAAGAATGAAATGCCTAACTTGGGAAGGAATGCAAGAAATACAGATTGTCCCAAAGCTTTGGTGAAAAGATCTGCCAGCTGAGCGGAGGAGCGAACATGTGAAGTAGCAATGGTGTTTGCCTGAATATGTTCTCGAACGAAATGGCAGTCTAGTTCAATGTGTTTCGTCCGCTCATGAAAAACGGGGTTAGCAGCAATATGAAGAGCTTATGTATTATCACAAAATAACTGCATGGGTGTTGCATGATTTACACCAAGAGATGCAAGGAATCCCTTTAACCAAATTAACTCTGCTGTAGCAGCTGCCATCGCTCTATACTCAGCTTCAGCAGAAGAACGTGCAACTGTGACCTGCTTCTTTGTTCTCCATGAAATAGGTGATGTGCCCAACATAACAAAATAACCAGTAACAGATCGTCTTGTAAGAGGACAAGAAGCCCAATCAGAATCACAATAGGCATGAATACGGAGATCACATTCACTCTTTAATAGAAGTCCTTGACCAGGATTTTGTTTCACATACGTTAACACTCGTAGGACCGCATCGTAGTGAACTTGTTTTGGATGCTGCATAAATTGAGAAAGGACATGTATAGCATAACTCAAATCTGGTCTTGTAATATTTAAATAAATCAATTTGCCAATCAATCTCCTGTATCTCTCAGGATTTTCGATATCTGGGCCATCAGCAAAACCAAGTCTATGATTTTGTTCAATAGGAGATACAGCTGGTTTGCTTCCACTAAGATCTGCTTCATGTAAAATATCAAGAGCATATTTTCGTTGACACAAAAATATCTCTTCTCTGTTACGGGCTATCTCAATTCCAAGAAAATATTTTAGCTTGCCTAAATCCTTGATTTTAAAACACGTGTTTAAATATTCCTTGACTTGATTGCATGGTTGAGTATTATTTCCTGCCAACACTATATCATCAACATAAACCAGGAGAGCAAGAAAAATATCACCTCTTTGGAATGTGAACAAGGTATAATCTGCATAAGATTGTTGAAACCCGTATTTTTTAAGCGATGAGCTCAATTTGCTAAACCAGTTTCTTGGAGATTGTCGCAATCCGTAGAGAGATTTTTTCAAACGACAGACTTGATCTTTTGTTCCATTGCTAAATCCTGGAGGGAACTTCATGTACACCTCTTCATTAAGCTCTCCATTTAGGAACGCATTATGCACATCCAGTTGACGCAATTCCCACTGCTTGGCTGCTGCAATCGCCAAAAGAGTCCTAACACATGTCATTTTTGCAACAGGCGCATATGTCTCACCAAAGTCTTCGCCTTCTATCTGATGGTTACCTGCAATAACTAGCCGTGCCTTATATCTTTCCACGGTTCCATCCGAATGATATTTTATTTTGAAAACCCATTTGCTAGGTAATGCGCGTCGATTAGAAGGCAAAACCGTGACTGCCCATGTTCCATTATCTTCTAATGCATTAATTTCTTTTCTCATAGCTTCTACCCATTGTGGATTTTGCATGGCTTCTTTAAAATGACGAGGCTGACATTCTGCATCAAGAGCTGCTACAAATGCACGATGGGATGGAGAAAATTGAGATAAACTAAGAAAATTACATAATGGATATTTAATACCTGACCTTGCATTTGAAGAGTGGTTGATTTGGGTAGCAGGAAGAGGTTTATGTGTTTCGATAGCATTGCATTCATAATCTTGAAGTTTTGCCGGAGTTTTCCTTGATCGTTGGTTTCGGCTTGCTGGTGGCGGCGTTTCTGCTGCTGTTGGTTGCGATAAAAGCACCTGATCGTTGCTCCCCCTGTCAACTGTATCGGATTCAGAATTTGCTAGACAATCAACGTCTTCTGCCTGCTCGCGAATTGCACTGGTTTGATTCACGTCGGGTTCACCAGTTTGACCAACGTCATGGTTTGGAAGTGCTGCATGTCCAGCGTCATCTGCATGTGCCCGAAGTGCATTATTATGATCAGCGTCGGCTGCCTGATAATCAACCAGCATGTTTTGCGTCCTTTTGGAAGGAGGAATTGCAGATAATAACTCAGGTTGTCGTGATGATAAAGAAGCCAAAGGAAAAAAAATTTCATAAAATTTCACATCCCTGCATACAAAGAATTCTCTATTTTCCAGATCATATAATTTCCACCCCTTTTGAGCAACTGGATATCCTATAAACATGCACTTGCGAGAGCGAGAAGCAAATTTATCCGTAGGTTTTGGTCTAACATTAGCATAACACAAACATCCAAAAATCTTCAAGTGTTCGTAATTTGGAGCTTCCCCATATAAAACTTCGTGAGGTGTACTACTAGATAAAATTTTGGATGGTGTTCTATTAATTAAATGGACTCCTGCAAGCACACTTTCTTCTCAAAAATCGATTGGTAAACTAGCTTGAAATAATAATGCCCGAGATACATTTAAAATATGTCTATGCTTTCGCTCTACACGTCCATTCTGTTCTGGTGTATAAACACACGATGTTTGATGAATTGTCCCATTATCATGATATAACTGCAGCAATTTATTTGATTTAAATTCGGACCCGTTATCAGAACACAATATTTTTATCCTTTTGCCAAACTGAGTTCTGATCATAGCAAAAAATTTTTGAATACGATCACATGTTTCCTTCTTTTCAGCTAACATATATACCCAAACAAATCGACTGAAATCATCAACAATCGTTAAAAAATAATGTGCACCTGAAGAAGAAGAAGAGCGATAGGGCCCCCATGTATCACAGTGAATTAAATCAAAACATTCTTTACTGCGATTATTACTTGAATGAAACATAGTCTTAGTGTGCTTGGCACGACAACAAATGGTACAAGCCGTTTTATTTGCTGCAATTTTAGCTGAAATATGGGAAAACAACGGAAGCAAAGACACAACTTCATAGGATGGATGACCCAACCGCTTGTGCCACAACTCTGCAGACTCCTGAATTCTCACAGTAGAAACTGAAGCATGCTTCGGTTGAAACACATAAACTCCTGCATGAACATCACCCAATCCAGTTTGCCTCATCAATGCTTGGTCCTGTAAAATACATTGTCCATTAGTAAATATTAGTTTATTATCACTTTGCTGCAATAATTGAGAAACTGAAATCAAATTGCACCGCAAATGAGGAACAAATAAAACGTTAGACAATGTGAAATCGTCATTAAACACCATTGTCCCTTGTTGTTCGGTATGAGTAATTGCACCATTAGGTAACCCCACTACTAGAGGTTTGATCTTTGTAACATTAGTCAATAATTCCAGAGAACCTGTCATGTGTTGTGAAGCACCACTATCAATAAGCCATTGTGATGGAAAAGCCTTACCAGACAATTTGTCAGTAGTCTGATTTGATTGAGGATGATCCACCAATGTCATGATTTTATGCACTACTTCTGGAGTGAGAACCGAATACGCAGTTGCGGTTGCTGTCGTCAAAGAGGCTGCTGGTGGCGGCGTGTTTGCTGCTGGTTGGAACCCCTCCGCGGTTTGGACGGCATAAGCCTGCTCATGTGTGCCGCGGCCACCACCTTGTCTCCCCCTTCCACGGCCGCGAGGTGCGCCACGGGTAAATGGAAACCCAATTATTTTCCAGCAACGAGATGGATCATGATTCGTCTTCCCACAGTGTGGACATGGTGTGCGAATAACAGAAGGATCAGCAACCATGCGCGACGCAGTAACATCCTTTCCTCCACCAGTTTCGGTTCGTTCAGCGTATCCAACCACAGCTCCACGATCATCATGACCGCGTGCAATGGCGCGGTGTGTTTCCTTCTGTGTAACCGTTGCATAAACCTTATTCAAATTTGGAAGAGGGGAAGTATTAAGAATTTGAGAACGTAAGTTCCCAAATACCGCTTCATCCAATCCCATGAGAAATTGGTACACTCGTTCATGTTCTCTAACTTCTTCGATTTCTTTTGCCAATGCACAGTTATCTCCACACGCGCATGATTTGGAAATCTTGCTGCCTTCGAGCTCATCCCAGATCGCGCGGAGTTTGGTGTAATATGCACCAATGGTACTGCCTTGCTGCCGTGTATATGTGAGAGAAGCTCGGAGTTGATACTGCTTAGGAAAATTCTGAACAACATACCTCTCTTTTAAGTCATCCCACAAGTCTTTGACGTCATCAAAACATTTGATCAGCGGTTGCAACTGAGGGTCGATTGTGTTGTGAATCCACCCATTTATCATCGAGTTGCACCGGACCCATGCACGCCATTTTGCGGCGTTATCCTTGTCTGGTTTCTTCACATCACCAGTGATGAAACCGAGCTTGTTCTTTGCACTGAGTGCATTTTTCATTAACTTGGCCCAATTATCATAATTGGCCTCTCCACACAGCTGCACGATGGTTAGAATCACACCTGGATTATCCGATCCTCCTAGATAAAAAGGAGAGTCAGGATCCGAAGGCTTCAATGCGCTGCTGTTTTCTCCTGCCATTACGCATTCACTCGTGTTTGCGGAAGTATTTTGTAGGATCGCTCTGATACCAAGATAAAATATGGTACCAAATGATTGGTTTGCTCTATTAATTGGTTGCCTTTAAATAGGCTTAAATTACATACAAATAATCAACAAACTATAAAACAAAACTAACTAACCTACGAGCCTAGAAGCTGATCGTGAAACAACTAGGATATCAAGCTAACAACTAGGATTACAAGGAAACCGAATATATTCTGCTAACCGAATATATTATATTCTGCTAACCGAATATATTCTTTCAATTTCTTCAACCAATGTGGGACTATATATCTTAACACGCTCCCTCACGCAAGAGCTCTCTTGGCTTGAAGCGTGGATTATGCAACAGGCCCAACCTTTGGTTTATTTTTTTTGTGTTTCCACTTTAAAGTGGAAGGTGGTGAGGATCGAACCTCAAGCTCTGATACCATGTAAAGAACTTTGAGGTAAATGTTCTTTATAGGGAGCCTGAATTTACTTCTGTACTATTGGATTATAACAATTACTATTGCAGCAATGCTTGCGACCGTGTAAACTGCACTTCTAAAGAAGAATACTGAGCGTGCTACTTTCAATTTTCTCATGGGTTGCGTTGAAGTACGTAATTAATAGCTGATAAACCTTTAGTTTATCTTATTTTATAGACTAAATTAATATAAAATATCAAGTTAAATAAGTCAAAAACTAAGGTTTAATATAATAATCATGAACATTATCTGAATTTTTGTTTAATGGAATCATCTTTGCTATTTTTTAGGGATTTGTTGACAAAAGGAGTCAAAGATGAAGATTGGATAAATAGAGATCACAACTAGAAAAGATAAGATCAAAAGATGATAGAAGAAGATCAAAAACAATAAGATTGAGGATCTTATCAAGTTGTTAGAAGTGGGAGCTTAAGCCCCCATTCAGAAGCTTAAGCTCCCTAAAAACGCAAATAGCTACTGCCTCTGGGCGCTTAAGCCCCCAACTCAGGGCTTAAGCGCGCCACAAGAAGAAAAAGTTGTCGCGAGGAGCGCGCTTAAGCGCCCTTCAGAGCGCTTCAGCGCGCAACGCGAATCAGAATTCACTGTCCTAGGGCGCTTAAGCGCGCTACAACAGGCTTAAGCGCCCAGACAGATCCAACTTAGGCCCATTCGAGTTTTCTACTAGGATACAAACTCTTGGCCAATAAAAGGGCCATTGGGGACCAGAAATACATAACTTTTAGATTGCTAAACAACTCTTGGGTGCTTGGAGGCGGAGGGAACGCGAAGAAACATCAGATTCATGTTCGTGAGCGGCGGAGACGGATCAACGTCAAGTGTTCATTGGAGATTTTGAAGATCCACCAATCACCTATGGAGTTTGGGGGAGCTTTTCTATTTTCTTTTGTTCTTGATTTTGCCATGTCCGGCTAGTTCTTTAAGTAGTTAGGGTTAGATGGATTTTAGTCGATTTATTATGCTTTGAATAATTCGTACGTTAATTTTCCTCTTTATCATGAATGAAGTTATCTGTTTTTAATGCTTTATATAGGCTTGAATCTTATATAATGATCATCGGTAAATGCATGACAATAGGGATGTTGGTGTGTGATCCATATCTGATAACTTCATCGTAAACGCTATGATTCTAGGAATAGACATAGAATTTGCGTAACCTTAAGATTCTTGAACTTAATGCTTGCATTCTTGGGGAATAACCGGGGAACTAGGGTTCTTTCAAGTTTGTAAAGGTTTTAGGGTAACAAGGGATTGAGCTCTAATAACACGCGAAAGAATTGGTTAGATTGATATTAAGGACGGTTAACGTAAAGAAGGACTTTGAATCATAATAAGGAGATTAAAGGAAATCGAACCCCTAGCTACATTCTTTTACATTCTTAAATCACATCTTTAATTTCTTGTCTTTAATTCTTGCAAGTAATTAGCTTAATATTTAATATTTTAATTTTACAATTCAAATCCTGTTTCCAAATACACTTTCGATTGTCCAACTAAGTTTGCGATAGTGAATTAGTGCTTGAACCGTAATCCTCGTGGGAACGATCTCTTACTTAATCATATATTACTTGTACGATCGGTGCACTTGCCGTGAGTAGCAACAAGTTTTTGGCGCCGTTGCCGGGGATTACTATTTCAACATTAATAGTAGCTATTAATTCTTTAGATTGGACCTTATTTTCTGTTATTTAAATTCAGTTTTATTTTCTTATTTTATATAACTATTTTTCTGGTTTATGCGAGGTACCGTTGACACCGATTCCTTGCAATTCGACCCAGAGATAGAGAAAACAGCAAAAAGAAACAGAAAACTTGCTAAAGAAAGAAGACAGCAAGAGAAAGAAGCTTCAAGCTCAACAGAACCAAGAGAAGAAGCAATGGGAGACAACAATGTACCTCCACCACCTCCGAGAACGTTGGGAGATTACATGACTCCTGCTCGAGTTCCAACGGCGAGTATTGTTAGACCAAACGTGGATGCTAACAACTTTGAACTCAAGCCGGCACTTTTACAATTAATTCAGAAAGACCAATTTGCCGGAGGAAGCACTGAAGACCCTTACATCCATCTGGAAAACTTCTTGCTATATTGTGATACCTTGAAAATGAACGGGGTGTCTCGGGATGCTATTTTGCTCAGGTTGTTCCCATGTTCACTTAAAGACGAAGCAAGAGGATGGTTGCAATCGTTACCTCAAGGAAGCATCACTCACTGGGACGACTTGGCAACCAAATTTTTGGATAAATTTTTCTCATCTTCGAAGATGGCAAAGCTCAAGGCGGATATCACTTCTTTTGAACAAAAAGAAAGTGAATCTCTATATGAAGCATGGGAAAGATTCAAAGGACTGCTCAGGAAGTGTCCCCAACATGGCATTGAAGCCTGGGAGCAAGCGAAAACCTTCTTCCAAGGGATGACGCCGAACACAAGAACAGTGGTGAATGCTGCATCAGGAGGGTCCTTGAAGACAAAAACTCCAGAGGAAGCCTTGGAATTACTAGAGTCTCTAGCCTCTCAGGAGTATGATAATGCTCCCGCACCACAGAGAAGAGCGGGGATTATGAAGCTTGATGGCTATGATGCCATCTTGGCCCAGAATGATCAGATCCTACAGTCCAATAAGAAACAGCAACAACAACTAGATGCTCTCACAAAGCAATTTTCTGATTTTCAAGTTTCTTCTAATACTTCAGTAGCTCATGTTAATACTTTTTCTATTATTTGTGATATTTGCGCAGGTGCTCATACTACTGATGACTGCAAGGCACCCGAAACTGCAGATGTTAATGGAATTTGGCATGATCAGAAAGTTCCATATAATCCAGGGAGGAACCAATACGGCAATAACCAGAATCAAGGGTGGAGAAATAAAAATCAACATCCAGGATTCAGTTATAGCTCGAATCATCAGCTAAATCCTCCTATGCCAGCACCACAGCAACCTCCACAACAATCAGAGTGGGAGAAAGCCTTTGCACAACTATCCAAGACCACATCAGACTACGTTCAAAGTACCAATGCATTCAGGGAAGACACTTCAACCTTTATGCAGGAGACCAGGGCCTCATTCCGGAATCAAGAAGCCTCTATCCGGAATCTTGAAACCCAGATCGGTCAATTGTCAAGGCAGTTCAATGAAAGAACCCAAGGCACTTTCCCGAGTAATACAGACGTTAATCCAAACGCA
The DNA here is from genome assembly GCF_033153095.1 of Gastrolobium bilobum. Classification (NCBI taxonomy): domain Eukaryota; kingdom Viridiplantae; phylum Streptophyta; class Magnoliopsida; order Fabales; family Fabaceae; genus Gastrolobium; species Gastrolobium bilobum. Next base: position 2,177 of record NW_026897251.1, on the reverse strand, counting down.
CACTGCAAGGCCATTACCACTAGAAGTGGCATTGTAATTGAACCTGTGATTAAGCCTTCAGTAGAGAAAAAGAAAGTTGAGGGACCTGCCATTGAAGAAGAAAAAGAGAAAGAAGTTGACAAAGAGCCTACTGCAGAGAAAGCTGTTCCAGAAAAGAAAGAGTTCAAATGGGAGAAAAAGAAAGCTCAAGAAAGACAAGAAAAGCCATTGGAGCTCTCACCTTATGCAAAAATTCCATATCCGCAGAGGTTCAGAAAGGAAATCAAAAAGCAGCAGTATTCGAAGTTCCTTGACATCTTCAAAAAGCTACAAATCAATATTCCATTTGCTGAAGCCTTGGAGAACATGCCGAATTACGCAAAGTACATGAAAGATCTCTTATCGAAGAAACGTAAACTGAAAGAATGTGAAACGGTGACGTTAACGGAAGAGTGTAGTGCTATAATTCAGAAAAAGTTGCCTCCAAAACTTGAAGATCCTGGAAGTTTCAGCATTCCCATAGAAATTGGCAACATTGATGTGGGAAAGGCGTTATGTGACTTGGGAGCTAGTATTAACCTTATGCCATTATCCATCTGCAAGGCCCTGGGGATTCATGAATTAAAGCCGACCAAAGTTTCACTGCAGCTAGCAGACAGATCTACCAGAAGGCCAGATGGAGTTATTGAAGATGTCTTGGTGAAGATTAATAAGTTCATATTCCCTGCAGACTTTGTCATCTTAGACATGCAAGAGGATGCTGAAATTCCCTTACTGTTGGGAAGGCCCTTTTTAGCCACTGCAAGGGCTATGATTGATGTGGAGCAGGGTAAGCTGATGTTGCGGGTTAATGATGAAACCGTAACTATTGATGTTCTTGAATCTATGAAACATCCTTCCGACGGAGGAGATTGCTTCAAGATTGATGTGATCAATGATGCAGTGCTAGATACAGTTGATGAAATACTCCAACCACTGATGGAATTGGAGTCATTAGAAGAAGATCTACTGCACAATACGACTGAAGCAACAGAAGGAGAACAAGAGGTTGAAAAGCTAGAAGAGAAAGTTGATGATATCATTCCAGGTGCACCAAAGGTTGAATTGAAAGAACTTCCTCCCACTTTGAAATATGCATTTCTTGGAGAAAGCAAGACATACCCGGTGATCATCAACATAAATTTATCAACCGCCGAAGAAGAAAAATTATTGAAGGTGTTGAGAGAGCACAGAACAGCTATAGGATGGTCTATTACAGACTTGAAAGGAATAAACCCATCTTTTTGCACTCATAAAATATTGATGGAGAATGAGGTGAAGCCAGTCAGACAGCCACAGAGGAGATTGAATCCAACTATGAAAGAAGTTGTGAGAAAAGAAGTCGTGAAGCTCTTGGATGCTGGTATGATTTATCCAATCTCTGATAGTGCATGGGTGAGTCCGGTACAAACAGTTCCAAAGAAAGGTGGGATCACAGTGGTACGTAATGAAAACAATGAGTTGATTCCTACAAGAACTATTACCGGCTGGAGAATGTGCGTCGACTACAGGAGACTTAATGCCGCTACAAGAAAAGATCATTTCCCTCTACCATTCTTAGATAAAATGTTGGAGAGGCTAGCGGGACATTCATTTTATTGTTTCCTTGACGGCTATTCCGGATACAATCAGATAGCGGTTGCTCCAGAAGATCAAGAGAAGACAGCCTTCACCTGTCCCTACGGTGTGTTTGCCTACAGACGTATGCCCTTCGGGTTATGCAATGCACCCGCCACTTTTCAAAGGTGTATGCTATCCATATTTTCTGATATGATTGAAAATTTTATTGAAATATTTATGGATGATTTTTCTGTCTTCGGTTCATCTTTTGATGTTTGCCTCACTAACTTAGCTTGTGTTTTGCAGAGATGCCAAGAGAGTAATTTAGTACTCAACTGGGAAAAATGCCACTTTATGGTAAGAGATGGAATAGTCTTAGGCCATAAAATCTCAGAGAAGGGGATTGAAGTTGATAGAGCAAAGATCTCACTTATAGAAAAACTTCCCCCTCCCTCTAATGTGCGTGGTGTGCGTAGCTTTCTTGGACATGCAGGTTTCTATCGGCGTTTCATCAGAGATTTCTCAAAGATAGCCAAACCCCTCTGCAAATTATTGGCCAAAGAAGAAGAGTTCAACTTTGACAATGATTGTTTGATTTC